>NW_018020738.1:72564-126249 GCF_002006095.1 Pseudomyrmex gracilis
CCTTTGATCGTCGGGACGACGATCTGAAGAGGAGGGGGGCAGTGTTACGCGGGGGTCACCGCGTATGTGTCGCGGGAGCCGCGTGAACGGCGCGACTGTCGGTTACCGGGCGACGACGGTTTGTTAAAAAAGAAGAGAAGAGGATAGAAGAATCGCGACCGCGGATCTGTCACGACGTGTTTCGGCGATTTGTACAACGAGCTGTTCTTTCTTTGGATTTTATTGTAATAAAGTGTGTTTGTTGAAAAGCCGCGTACCCTCTCATTTCCGCGAACGGTTACGTGAATCGCGCGGCTCGGTTACGGAGCCGGATTGAGCGCCGCGAACGTAACAATACAAACATATGGTTGCAGATATCAAGATTTTGATCCTTCAGTCTTACTTAAAATACTTATTAGATCCTGTCCGTATGGCTATAATGGCTGTCTCATGCTTATTCTGTCCGTACATCGTGATAAGTGCACCGTTCCTGTCATACAAATGTGAAAATCTTTCCACTTATTAAACTTATTAATTTTACGTCTTTATCCGTTCTTTTTTTATAGTAAAACCCGCACTTTGTTTAAAACTAATAATTTGTATGTAGACTTCTATGTGTATATATATATATATATATATAGACAATATATTATATTTATTATTTATTTATTTACATCAGCCTTCCCGGCCAAGAAGGGGAGGCTTTACAAGCTTTCTAATTTCACCCATCCATCCATACCTTAACGTCTCCCATTCTCCAAACCTACACATATCGTTTTCTTACCCTAACTTTTACTTTGTACATTATCTTAATTAACTTACGTTCTAAATTGCACATAACATTGCCCTTCTAATGTCCACGCATATCTTACAACTTGACACTTAAACCTATTCTCTATCTCCTATAATCTCTATCTCTTCCCCCAATCGTGATTAACCTCTAACTTTCTTCTTCTTCTTGTTGACTAGAAAGAGTTTGTACTAATTTGCTTCTTTCCTTCTTCCTTTTTTCTTTTTCTTTCCAGACTCTTACTAAGATTTCTCCTTTCTCTTTCTCTAGTTTATCATTAAATATTCTCTCCGACTTTTCCTTCGTATTCTTACCTAGATTATTAAACTATCCTTTAGCAGTCTCACATTCTCCTACGTAATGATTGAATTCATCCCGTCCATTTTCACAGAATACACAACCTTTTTGTCCTTCTTCCAGCCAATATTTGTTGTTCTCCTCCATGGGACTTGGTTAGGTGGCGTGCGTGAGCACATACATGGTTGTGAGAACGTGCGATATAATAGCGATTTTGTTAGACAAAGAGAATAGGGAAGAGAAAACAGAAAAGAAAGGAAGGCGGGAGACAAGAGGTTATGGCAGCAAAAGGTGCGGAGGCAGGAAAGGTAGGAAAATTGACAAAACTTAGGAAAGAGAAAGAAGAGAAGCAAAGACAATTAGAGTTTCCGATAGAAGAAAAGGAGACGAGTAAGACGGAAAAGAAAAAGGTTGTTCTCCTCCATATTTCCACACCTTACTCCTACTAGTGCTCTTATCTGGTCACCTTCTATTGTCATCACCAGCTTCTTTTTCTGTAAGTATTCCGGCTTCCTTAAGTTCTTATTTAATTCTTTGTATCTTTTATTGTACTTCGCCTCTCTTATCTTACTATCTATAATTTGTCTTTGTATGTCCCTCTCTCTTTCCATCAGCATATCCTCTATCTCTACATTCGTATTCTCCATTTCCTCCCACGCTAGACAATATATTATATAATTATCTTTTTATAAAAAAAAAAAAAAAAAAGAAATTCTGTTTTGGAATGTGGCTGGTATAAGGGGACAAGATGTTGATTTTTGGAATTTTGTAAAGACATTGTTACGCCTATTGTAAAAATGTGATTTACAATTCGCGTAGGTGCAAAGTGAGAGCCGACAAATTGCAAAATAGTTGGGAAGGTCCATTCAAACTTGTCAAAAAGCTGAGCGACATGTATTGCATTCGACGTTCAAAAGAAGACCACCGCAAATTCTTTCGTAACGCGTTACATTAAATGCGAGCTAAAATACGAAAGGAAAAGACACTTAGATCTAATGGAAGAATGAAAAAAAAGGAGAAGACTTGGAAAATTAGAATAAATCCCATAGAACAAGAAAATAAGAATTTCGACTTTGACACATCGTGCTCCCAATAAAGGCACTTCCTTTGAGCCCTTTACAGGTGACTTCCTTTTATTCGAGCGATCCTCCTTTGCAACGCAAACCTTACACGAGTTGCATCAATTTTCTATATCTTTCTTACATGTAACCCAGAAGAAACGCTTACGAATCTCGTCTAGAGTCTTATTCACGCTAAAATGATTTCCTGAAGGCGCATCATGTGCCCCCTTCAAAATTGAAGTTATCCTCTGCCGAGAGGAACAATGATCTGCAGAAAACTCGATTTCAAATTAGGTCAATTCCTAAACAAAACACCATTATAACGTAAGTACTCTCTTTAAAAGGTTACAAATGAATGTTTTGGGCCCGCTGCCGACGTTCTCTTTGGAAAATAAATATCTCCTGGTAGGCACAAAACAATTTCGAATAACTTCGAAATTAATTAACCATCACGTTATTGCAAGACAAAAAGTTAAACATTTTCTACCGCGTTTGTGTAATAATTAAAATCACCAAGAAATACACAGGAAAAGAGCACACGTTCAACCCGTTAGAGGCGCGGCCCACGCGCACTGAACGAGATGTGCAGACTTGTTCGTTGCATGATCAGGTGAGTATATATAAAGTTAAGAACCTAATCGTGGAGGAGAAAAAAGGAAAAAGGAGAAGAAAGAAGAACAAGTGTAAAATTAGTGTATTAACCAATAATAAATAGTGTGTTTAACACACTATAACTAATAACCAGTTGGTTAAAATATTGTTGTGAAAAAACTTGCAATAAATAAAGAGTAAAAGTAAAAGAGGCACATCAACTTTACTCTTTATTCATTGCGCTCCACGTACATCTATTTATTCAGATCCGCGATCGCGATAGCGCGCACAGCACACGTGGGCGGACTGCGAGTATCTCGCTCTCGAAAAGATCTATTTATCCGTATGGAAAACTAGAGAACCGCGAGCGAGATCATTTGACGTAAATAATGCAAAAAAAAAAAAAAAAAAAAACTATATAAAATTACATAACATATAAATCTTGCTCAACATATATGTTTTCGCATTTCCGAAATCGAATATATATACTTTTTCGATTTTTAAAAATCGAGGAAGTCAACGAATGTCACGACAATATGATGCATTTCTCGCTTTGAAAGGTCTTTGCAAGAGGCAAAGTTTTAAAATATTGGAACTTATTTTTCTCAACTTTAGTCTTTGCAACGAATGTACAAATATCTAGAATTGAGATCTGTATGATTTTACGCGACATCCTCTACTCAGTTTTAGAAAAACATTATTTATCTAATTAAAAAGTTTTACTTCCAATCTTCGTCAAAAAAACTTGATACCGTATATATCAACTATAAAACAATTAATGTTACAAATGATTGTGTTAATAAAGTTACTTTTGATATAAAAGAAAATATTTTAATGGTATTATTAGCGATCAAGCGTATGAACTATTTCTCTTTTTCGAGACGAAGTAATTTATTCCGGGTCAGTGCGCAATGACATCTGAGACTTTTTTTCTCTTGTTTAACAATGCAGTCGAGATGATTCTGCAAATATCGCAGAATTGTTTGTACAATCGATACTTCTCGAGTTTCGAGATTATCGATGCGGACAGCGCTGATACGATTTGAAATTTACAATTCGCGCCGTCCGCCTACGTTATTCACACATGAACAGTTTCTATGCATAACATTTTCCCCTGAGGTTCAAGGCTTATTGCAAGCAGAGGAAGCAAAAAGGTTCACTTTGTGGTATCGCGTTAAAAGAATATCGAAATATAATTCAAAAGAAACGTCTACATGCAACACCTACCTTCGCAGCCGTTTGCCGATAGTCCATAGTGGCCCGTATCGCAGTGATCGCACCGGAAACCGACGACACCCGGAGCGCACCTGCACGAACCGCTTACGGGATCGCAGTTCTTGTCGATGGCACCCACGTCGCAGTCGCATTCTCGACAACCCACGATCACATTCCCGTAGCCCTCGATGCAGGAAGAGCAGTCACGACCGGTGAACAAAGGTGCGCAGGGACACTGACCTGTTGTCTGGTCGCATTGAAGCGAAGTGGAGCCAAGAGAAAAGCAATTGCAAGCTGGAACAAAGAAAAACACAAACTAGAAAAATAAAGATGTACAAATATTCCAAAACGCTTCGAAAGTTGAATAATAAGAATCGTCACAAATAGAATAATATAATCTATATAATAAAAAAAAAAAATTTTTCAAATATATTTATCATATTAGTTCTCGCCGCTTTTAATGAAAGTCAGAAATATATTGATAGTGGAATAACTAAATTCATTAATAATAGAAGAAGCAAAAGTTATATTGTGTTTGTTAAAATTCTGACATCTAAATTTTGTTTTTATTTCATTTTCTTATAATTCCAATAACCAAGACAAGGAAATATTTTGACAACATTAAATTAAGAATCTCAGATTGTCTTAATATTATTTTTGATATAGCAATATTGTAAGTTATATGCATGTAAAGCAGTTATACTAACGCGTGCAATTCTGTTCCAAAGGATTTCCGAAATGCGCCTCTTTACATCTTTCACATTTCCAGCCTTCGGTGTTGCCGCGGCATTCCAAGCAGCGACCCGTTTCTTGATCACAGGCACCGCCATTGCAAGGACATCGCTGACAAGTGCCGCCGGGTGTCAACGGATTGCCGTAGAATCCTACATCACAACTTTTGACGAAGATTGAAATTAAAACTTTTTAATTAGATAAATAACGTTTTTCTAAAACTGAGATGTCGCGTAAAATCATACAGATCTCAATTCTAGATATTTGTTCATTCGTTGCAACTAAAGTTGAGGAAAAAAAGTTCCGATATTTTAAAACTTTGTGTACTTAAAAAATAAAAAATAAAAAATGATATATAAATATATAATAATGTAAAATAAAACAAACTCACCTTTCGCAATGATCCCCAGTGTATCCTTCGGGACATTGTGTGCAAATGTAACTACTGTTAATATCAGTAGGATCATCCAGTTGACAGCTAGGACTAAAATTGTTGGATTCGATGGTAAGAGGGCAAGCGCATCTTTTACAGTCTTCACTGGTGCCTCTTGTTGCGATACCGTAATATCCCGTGGTGCAACGATCGCATTTCGGGCCCACCGTGTGATGTTCACATGTCTGAAAATTACACGCATACAAGTTACGCACATAAATTAAAAGGATTTTTAAAAATCAATTTTACTATATGATTGAGTTGACGATAACTATATCGATAAAGTAGTTCGCGCAATATAATAGCGAGATCGGGATTTATAAATCACTAGACTGTTGTATCGGCTGAAGATTAAATAGTATGTTTTATATATTGAAGCAAAATTTTATACATAAGAAACTTACCCCACATTCATCCAATGCAAGATCGCAAGAACCAGCGTGGCCGTTGCAATCGCATTTCACGCACATGTGACGATTTCGATGATCGGAACCGTTTACGATCACTTTCGTATATCCCCAACTACATTTCTCGCAGGACATTCCTGCATACCCTTCAGGACACTCGCACATCTCGACTAGATTCTCGGTTTCACCATCTGATGATAATTCGCCTATCACTAATGTGGGAGATAAGAGACTAAAAACAAAAAAAAACAAAAATACAATTATTATTAGAAATTTTTATTCAAAATACAACAATTAATTTCAGTTTATACTATCTAAATGCAATGAAAATTAGTGAATTATGTACCTTCCTTCAATTTGTTCCGAATGATACTGCGCTCTTATCATCAGATGTTTGAGATCGGCGAGAATACGCATCATCTGAATCCTCGTAACAGAAGCGCCGCGAAACTCGGCTTTCCTCAATCTTTCCGGGATGTTTAAACCTTCGTCCGGTAAATGATACCAACCGTGTTCTCGTAAAGAAACCACGATTTCAGCTTCCTCACCATTGTACTGCTCCTCGCCGTACGCTATGCGCATTCCATTGTTGCCCTTTGCAAGAAGATTATACATAATATTGCGTGTATATTTTTTTTTCTCAGCTACACTAATATGTATACAATAAGATATTTACAACTAGGATCACGTTGGCCTCCGTGGTCGGTTTACCACTACTGTCGCCTCGCATGACGGCCCATCTAACGGAGTATGTGAGATTACTACCGTACGAGGATAGGCGGTTTCCCGTATAGATCTGCGGTGCCAGCCAGAAAGGACTGTCGTATTCGACGTCGACCGCCGCCACGGTTAACCATCCGTTGTCCGCGTCCAATGTGGGAACAATTTCACGAGACGCATTCATGTCGGTCACCAACCAGTTCTCTGTCGTAAAGATCTGAAATAAGTGAAGAACCACACGATTTGACTCCCATTGTCCCACACAACATAAGATTTTGCACACTTGTATATAGTCACAAACTTCCAATTTTTTTTTTTAATTTTAATTAAAACTGCAATTTACATTGTGAGCAACTTTAAATAAAAAAATTATTATCATGTTTAAACTTGCTAGCATAGTTCGCGTGTTCGCTCCTCATACTGAATGCTATTACCGTCAGCGTAATTGCGGCGTCTGCAATTTATCGGCGGTACCGATAAACTATAATTGTCCTTTTATCCAATTTATCGCGCGACGAGAACGTCGCCTAAGATAAACGCTCCAACATGCCCGCGGGAAAACGTCAACGTTCTAATCGTTGCGCGGATTTTACACCTGCTTGCCGGTTCCCGACATTTGACAAACGAGAGTTTTCCTTTTCATAAATAAAAGATAAATCTCTCTTTTAATATGTATGTGAAATTATAGAGAATTATACGACTCTGTTATTAAACGAAATATCTCAATAAGTGACTTGTCATAATGATCATGAAATAATCTCAATTTATTCTCACGATTATCATTTAATGTGCTCACTGTAATTTATCTTTGTTTTTAAATAACAAAATATAAAGCAAATGTAAATGTGACACAACACATCTTCTTTTCACTTTCTTATTGTAAAAAAACAAAAGGCACTTACTGTGCTATACGATAATCTCGCAGTGGTGCAGCGATCTGTTGCGTCGAAACAATAGCAGGGCAAGCATCCGTCTAGATTGTCTCTCGTGAGAGCAAAATATTCCGGTTTACATCGATCGCACAAATCTCCCTCGACGTTCGTCTTGCACAAGCAGTTGCCTTCGCAATCGTGATTTGGCAAAGTCCCGCGGAAATCGCAGGGGCACGGTATACAATCGGGAAACTGACGATAACCGGCAGCACACCGGTCACACTTATATCCCGAATATCCGAGTTTACACTCGCAAGCACCTGCTACCTAAAATAATTATCAAACATATTCGTATTACAAACAAATTTTAACAGAAGAATCATTAGAACAATTTGCAAGTGATATATCAGTTATTGTAGATTTAATTAGCGAAAGATAGTCAACGATAAATGAACAATAAATGTGTTTCAAAAAATTGGCATTTGAAAAGATAGTTTATTTTTATGCAAAAAACTCTTACTTTTCCTTTGCGCGTGTAGGAATCATCGGGAGTGCAGTAGCCTGTGCTACCATGCATGTTGCAGTCACAGGGAAGACATGGTTCAGGAGCATTAGGCGCAACGCCATTCGGTCTGTAGTAACCGGCCTTGCATTTTTCGCAATTAATACCGGTTGTGTGTTCCTACACAAATGTTTTCAATAAATTGTTATCAGTCAGATATTAATTTGAAATATATTCTTAAAATTCTTGAGAATTTTATTTTCTCTTTTTTCTCTCTCTCTCTTTTTTTTGAACAAATATATCGACAAGTTTAAATTTGTTTCTAAGTCCATTCCAATTTCGATCATATAATTACAAATAAAATATACAGTTTAAAAATCAACAATAAAATCCTCACAAATAAAACAAACAGCATAACAACTGCAAATATATTATTCCGAATGCTTCATACACACAATTATTTTGCACAAATGCAAAATCTTTTCATATTTCACAAACAGATGCGATTTTATTATATCCAAACATATACACAGTTTATAAACAGTTTAAACTTTCTTATTATTTTTCATTAACTCACCGTGCAATTGACACACACACCACCGCCGCGGTACTTCCCACGAATATCCATGGACATTTTTCTGTCGGCCACTTCCTGGTCGTAAATGCAGGACGTTGAATGCCCATTGCAGTTGCATTTCTCACAGTGAAAGCCCTTGCCAGCTGTGCCGGGTTTCCACGGGATCTGATTGTACATGGGGCAACATTTTTCACATCTTTCGCCGCACGTGTGGCGCTGGCATTCACATTCCTGATGCTGAAAGATAACAACAAAATGCTCTTATCAGATTCCGTGCAAAATGCTATTAAATTTCGCGCATTTATTAAGTCACATAGCGAACGTAATATCGCGAATTTAACACACAAATAAAAACAGTTACACTTTGAGGGTTAGATGCGATATCAAGTTGGTCTTTGTGTTAGTTTTATTTATCACTGCCCGTATATATATCTCGTCCATTCATAGTTGCGAACAGCCGAGAAGTCATTAACATCCCGTAGTTTCTTATCATCGCGAGTATATATGTTTCGCATTTTACTATGTCTGTGAATTCCTGTTTCGATTCACCAAGTGGTCAATAAACAAGAAACTCATATCGCGTCGAAGCGTCGTAAAAATTCCGCGTGCGGAATACTACGCAAAGATCAATGTCCATTTCACGGAACAGCGTAACGTTTATGATAGAACATTGCAAATCACACAACCGATCCATTGTCGATATATTAAACGAAGATATTTATGAAATTTAACACCTTATCACATTTGTGTAAAGTCACACTCGTCCGACTTCGCATCGACACTCCCGAGACCGTTTTTACGAGATTTGACCAAAAAACAAAGGAAACGTATTTGCAAAACAATCCAACGTCGCAACAGTTGCGAAACGGCGCGAAAATAAATATAGCGTAAGCGAAGATAGCCGAAACATGGCGGAAACAGCCGAACGACGCGATAAAGGACAGAAATATGTATATACATAAATTCCAAGATTTTGAAAACAAACACGGTCGTCCTTGTTGAAGGAATTTGTATGTAAATCAACCAATATATCGAACGAACAAAAACGAACACAAAACATTTAACATAGACAATAAACGAATTTGTTTGTTACTTTGACTCTCTTAAAGAATTGAGATATACATCACATTTGTTTTCTAATTCTGCAAATCTATAAAAACAAATACAAAAAATGTTCGTACTTACCCCATGATGAACGCTGTATCGACATCGGGTCGCATGTCCAGAGCACACACAACGTCCTCCAATGGTAATCTCTTTAATTGAATAAAAGGCCGACCTCTTGTTGACGAAGATATCGCCGCCACGGTGAAGACCCTGAAGACGAAGTTGCACGTATCTCGCTTGTGTGAATTCCTGCAGATTCTCGCTGTGATTCAACGCTCCGCGTCGACCGTGTACAAAATACGTGTGAATCTACATAACAAATAATTAAAACAATTTTTTGTTACAAATTTTATTCGCCCGACATGTACTCGATTGTGTGGATAAATAATTAGATTTCGGAAAACACAAATTTGCGAAACAATTTTTCGATAATTACAATTTATTCTTCGCTGTGAATATCTTCTCACTATCGGACAACGATGTTCACACGTCGCGAGCACAAGCCAAACTGAACGTTCGTTCTTCGATTCTCGACTGTTCGAATAACACACAACATACGCTTTATCCTTTATCCTCTATTTCGAGCGCGCAAACACGCAAAAACGATACCAGATACGATACGTATTCACATTTCGACAACATTCGACGCTTTGAAATAGGAAAAGTTACGCAAAATATTCACGAAATATTACGATTGAGTAGAAACATTTTTATTACACTTTACGAAAGTTTTTGCAAATTTTCAATAAGAGAAATTGTTAGATTATGCCGCGTTATTTTATGATTTTTAACGCAAAATCATAAAAAAACACACATAAACAGTCGCGCAATGACTGAGTTCTGGCGGTAATTTTCTATAAATATATAATAATAAATATGTAGTAGTGATAAATAAAAGACGGAATATATAAATACACCTGATCTTTTCGAAGGTGAATCCTTTTGAAGTTCGTCCAGTACTCTGTAAGTATTTCAGGTTTGCTGCTTTATCAACACTGAGTAACTATCGCGAAAATTTTGGAATCAATTTCGATTAAAATAATTTTGTTTTATTTCCAAAATTATTATTTATTTATTATAACGCATCCAAAAACACGACAAAAAATCTCAATTGGAATCACTTTTGAAAAACACAATAACCACTCTCTGATTGATCAATTGCCGAAATAGAACAAAAAAATGACAAGTTAATATCTCAAGAAGAACACAAAAGTCAAAATAATGTCAGTTTGACGTCATATTGACCAGATTTACGTCAGTTTTTGATTTTAATAAAAATCTTGATCTCTCAAATGACTTAAAAAATGACTTTTGAGAAAAATTCGAGATTTTGAGAAAAATTCGAGATTTTGAGAGAAAAAGAATTTCAAAAAATGACGACATTATTTTGACTTTGCTGTTCTCCTTGGGATCTTCACCACATTAGAACACATAAATGTTTCTGCAGACGAACTGAGAATTTTCAATGATCTCAAGACGCTTTCGTGCTATTATTTCGTATAAAAGAAAGAAATAAAAAAAAAGAAAAAAAAAGTAAGAAAGAGGGCGAAGAAACGGGATCTACCGGAAGCGAGCACAGACCGGCAATTTTGTAAAATCCGCGCCCGGATAATCATCCAATCGCGTAATTGCACACACGAGCGATCTGCGTAAAACCGACGATTAACGACGCCCGAGTGGCGATCGTGAGGATTTTCGCAAGGATCATTGATAATGACACGCTTAGTGGCCACAAAAAAAAAAAGTATCGATCGTAAACACCGCTTCTTATTGCGTTATGTATCTGACGCGTAACGAACGCCGCTTTAATATTCGCGTAATTCCGTCGACGGAATTTTCTTAAAGAAGAATTTTTAGACAATATTTTAATCGTTTGATCTGAATAATAGAAAGATTTTGTTGCGAAGAAATCAAACAGTGCGGTAATTTTGTGTTGTTAATATTTACGACAAAAATAATAGTGACATTAAAGAGAGAATTAAATCTGACAATATGTGTATATATAAATCACACATGTTTGACATTTGAATATCAAATTATTGTATAAATAAGTGAAGGGAAAAGACTCATTTCCAGACTGATCGAATATTGTCAGCGTGTAGGTTCGCCTGACTGGTAGCCTGACATTTGTACGCGGGACATTATTAGAGATAGGTCGTTATATTATAGTTGGTAATTTTCTAAAGGACTCTCGTACACGCTCGCGGAAAACGCGAACCTTTTGCGCGGACGATTTTTATTCGCGTTTAATTAATCCTTGCTCGCGCATCGAGTTTACGACAAATATGTTATTTGCACACACCGGTAATATAATGAACATAATGGCACTCTCCAAGTAGTTGTGTTTTTTTTTTATTCTTTTAATTTTTTGTTACGTTAGTAACGCAATGTTGCGTTATTATCATTGTGCCATTATGTTACGTGTATGTGAGGCATATTAATGCGCGCGGAACGTGCGGCACTATTTTCGCGACGATAACTTTCTTACACGCGTCGTAATGTTACCTCATGCGTGACGATAATGTAGCATTTACATCGTTATCGGCGTTGCGTCGGAGAGTAATGCGTTTCTTTGTGGTAAAGAAATTTGTAAGTCACTACTTCCTTCATCGTTTCATTAACCGAGCCGTTGCGTTTATGTCGTAAAGATTTTCTTGGAAAGGTGCGCGCGCGCGCGTATGCAATCGCATACGTCCGTGAAAAATGTTATTACCTTTAATTAGCGTATGCAATCGTATTAAACGCCATATGTTATAGTCACCGCTATCAAAGAGAGAGAGAGAGAGAGAGAAAGGAGAAAAGGCTTCTGTCATAAACTATTTAAAAAATTTTTGCAATTAAATATTTTAAAAAATGGTTAAAAGGAATAAAATTAATTATTAAAAAAAAAAGTTAAATACAAAACGAGCTTATTAAGGGATAACAAATTGTCCGCATCGTTCGACGGTAAACTTCTGGTATCTCTTCATTATCCCAATCACTGTGCAAATCTCTGAAACATTCCGCGACCGGGGGAATAAACGATGATCATCACGTGACGAGGATTGCCTCCTCTCT
The DNA here is from genome assembly GCF_002006095.1 of Pseudomyrmex gracilis. Taxonomy (NCBI): domain Eukaryota; kingdom Metazoa; phylum Arthropoda; class Insecta; order Hymenoptera; family Formicidae; genus Pseudomyrmex; species Pseudomyrmex gracilis. Next base: position 84,905 of record NW_018020738.1, read on the forward strand.
CTCGGAAAGGGACATCATCTCTTTTTTCTTCCTCGCGCCGAGAGACATCCCTCTCTTTATACGAAACGACGGCGAGTGCCGTTTCGAATTCCCCGATCTTTTTCGTTCCTCCCGCCCGGTTTGCGCGCAGAAGCGTAAAACTAAACCAAGCTTTTCCCTCCTATGGAAGGTGTACGTAAAGCAATACTTCCTTATACGGCGAGATGTAGCGCCGTACATGGCCGGAATGTAGGGATCGCCGTTTTTGTATCATCGATTCCCTCTCCGTACCTCTGTCTCTCACTCTTTCTTTTATTTCCTCCCTTCCTCTTTTATCGTGAGATTCTGTTCGCACGAAACCGATTCTGCGTGTTCTCTCGTATGCTCGCGAATTACAAGCTTTAATTATCAGCCGAACTACCGAGAATTTTGAGTCGACCTGTTATCAGAGCGCCTCTTGTTCAACCCTTCCCGTACGTAATCTTTTTGATGAACAGTTATTGAGATTTGCGGTACGTGTGTGCGATGTATGTAACTGCAATTTTTGTTCCCAGAAATAGAAATTTCCGAATAAAGAACGCGGAAATGTGCGAGAGACGAAAAAACCGAGGTTCAAAAATCGCACGAGAGAAGTTTGCATCGGGCAAGTCGACAATTAACATCCGATCGTTCGATGTAACCAAAAAAAAACATGTGGCGATTCGTCGCTGAAGAACAAACAAACAATTAAAGTCGCGGTTTCGGCAATCAGCGAAAGATCGCGAGGTATCCTAAATAATACAAGCGATTGTCCCTTATTAGGCGCCGCGCGTGCTTTCCTTTTACAGGAACCCGTCGGGATTCCCTTCTTAGCCACACCGCGCCATTCGCAGATGATTTACTTCTTTGTCCACATCTTTGGAATTTAATAGCGCTCGCTTGCCGACGCTAATTAACCACCGGCACTGATTGCCCACCGGACACACACGGTCGTAATATCCGATTTCATTCTGCGTTATTGTTGCGATTGGGATATTAATAATTTTGGATACTTCCTTTTCGATGTTTTTTTGTGCTTAAATCTTCAATTAATTACGCACTGCAGACGCTACAAACGTGTGGCGAGCTTACTTTACATTTGATAAACGACACGGCGAGCGCCGCTTGCTTGATATATAAATAAATGTGTTATTTGTTTTATTTATTCGTTCTATAACTGAGAGATATTTATTTTTGTATAAACGTTTCGTGGTTTCTTTTACGAAATATTTTTGAAAATTTGATAAAAATTACAAGAACTTAGTAATTATCTGGAATGTGCAAAAAATCCAGATTCGATTCCTTCGGCCAAGATGTTTTTTTTTTGCAAGAAAAATGTTAAATGTCTCTCATAGAAGTGTAAATTGGATATTTCACATATATCAGATACAAGTCAAGCGTCTTGTATGAATTTTCAAATTAAATTTAGTTCAAATCTCCTTGTGTATTAATTTTCACACTTTTAAGGAAAAAAATATAATTGCGCGTACATCCGGCACCTTGGCTAGCATATCGACTCCAATACTTGGTTGAAAATTAAACAAAGAAAAGTGTCCTTACCACGCCGTTCTCCATAGGAGTTTGCCTCGAGTATTGGCTGGTGCATATAGCCTCGTCGTCTTCGATGTTGACGTGTTTTCCCGTGACAGGCAACAAGGAATATCTCGTCCAGCATTCCTCATCGCTCGGCGCGTAGTACTGCCACGGCTTGAAGTTCTTGCCGTCCAGAGACTTCTCCAGGATCCAGGCCGCGGGTCGCGGCGAATTCGCGGCCTTCACTAACACGTACTCCACCTGATAGATCTGAAACCGCAAGGTGTAACTTCAAGAGAGAGGAATTACATGCCCTCCCCCGTATTATCTCTACACGCCTACGATTATCTGCGCTATATTCCCCTCCCGTTTCTCGTGTGTGTTAAGATAAAACTCGCGAGGTTAATGGCGGGGATCCGGATTTGCAGGTCTCCCGCGGCTCGTCAGAGAATCCTGTCGGGATCGTGTGATGGATAATTAATTCCAAGCAACCGCAGATCTCGCGCAGCGCAACCTGATATCCCGTCTCGCTTTTCGTATATCGTAATGTAATCGATTCGTCGACAAGACAAAATAATGTAATCATAAAACTTACATAGAAATATAAATAAATATAATTAAATTTTTATAAATATATATATAATTAAATTTTTATAAAGATAAAAGTAGATTACTGCATTTTTTATTTCACTTTTTTTCCAAGAATACAATAAAAATATAGGAAAAACTGTTCTTTGATCATTTATCAAGAGGAAAAATACTCGGCGTGAAAAAACGCCGAGTTTCGCAAGCTATCGGCGGGAAACGGTACGGTCGCGCACACGCGGCCGCAGTCGCGATTTAACAAGACAGGAATTCTTCATCGTGCCGCATCTTTGTTACAGTCGTTGTTGTCGTTGTCCTCGTTGTGTCGTCGTTATGGCGGCTATTGTGAGTCCGAACCGACAACGCCCACTTTCGGACCATAAAGACAGATCGCATGACCGCGATACCGGCTTCGTTTCCTTCTAAGGGCTTCGTCCGGAACGGCCGATTCGAGCCCGTGTGCGGAGAGAGAAGCTGACTTCAATTATCCCGTCCCTTTTACCGCGTAGACAAAACGTACGTGCGCGCATTGTGCGTGACGTAAAAAAAAAAATATGAAGATTCGATCGAACTGCCCCTCGGGGAATCGGCGATAACGTATCGATGCGTGATCTGCAGTCTGCGGAATTAGTGCCCTTCTTGCTGTTGCGTGACAGGCGACATATCGAGTTGGATGCGCCCATTTCTCGATCGGCCGTTTCTTCGACTCGCGGCGTGTATACACACACACGCGCGCGTACACACACGATATAACAAGACGCGCGAAGCTGCAGGGGAAATATTTGCGCATCGCCACCGCTACGACAAGAGCAAAGGAAAAAGGGGAAAAGCAGTTGCACGAGGCTGCGGTCTCTCGCCCGACGTTTACCCGTCTTTTACCAGCCAAATATTTACGTTGGCCGCGCGCGCACATGCTTCCTCCGGGTTCCGATCGCTCTCTCCGTCGGCATCTCGCGTGCCTCCTCGGTCGTGTTACGGGGGGTAGGTCGCAAGTAAGTAAACCGCGCGTTTAATAGCTCAAGGTTGCCTCTCTTTCCTCTCTGCGACGCGAAAAACATTCGGATTTATTTATCGTCAGAGCGCACGACAGAATTATCGACGAAGAACGAAGCGTGCAATGTTTAAACGTGCGTGTCTTGACTTGGAAAGAAAAAAGGTCGTCGACTTATTATCAAAGGAGAATAAATGGGAACCAGAAGCTAGATCTGGAAATCTGAGAGATGTCACGTGGTTCGCATCTTGAAAAAAATTTATGTATTTGTTTCTTCTCTGTGTAACGAGACGAGAGATAAACAAATCGGTGAAAAGTCATAAACATTCCGGTGAGACCGGAAAAGTATCTGATAAATGTCAGATAACAGAACGACGATTTGATAAACCTGTTTTGAGCGACGAATATACGTCGCACGCACGCACACACACAATCCGGAATTTGTCAAATTCTATATTTTCCCAAAGGATCAGAATTCTTTGTATTTTCGTGAGACGACCGGATAAAATACAGAAATTCTTCGAAAAGTATTCTCTGCGTTTTTAATTTCTCGCTCCTTTAATCCAGTTATTTTGAATGGCATTTCTCGAATATCGATGTAACAAGCGGCGGAAGGATCGTAATATCGCGTGAGAGCAAGTCGATGTTTCTCGTAGATTGTGTTAAAAGTGTTTCAGGGCGGACCACTTAGTTTCACGCCGCGTTCAGAGTAAACACGTGTAAATACTAAGCGGGATTGGATAACCTTGCGCGAGAAGGCACGTCAAGGGTCGTACTTGACGCGTTCTGTCGTGGCCTTCCGACACATACACGTCAGTGGCGTCTACATTGCGACGTATAAAATTTTACGATAAATGAGATAAAAATTCGAGTGTTACGCACACATGTGTGTTTATAACAAATGACAATAAATTAAGCGCAATATCCGAACTAATCGAATTTAAATTGTGCAAAAATCGTGAATTTAAATTGTTTAAATTTCTCGAATCACCGTGTTCCCACGTTCTTTCACCTCGCAAAACCGTCATGAAACCGCTCGCAGCGTCTAAGCTCGCCATTTCAGGCGCGATCCCCCGTCGCTTCTTCCGCGGAAATGAAAAGTAGTCGGCACGGGAGTCGCGTTCGTATCCGGCGCGATCCGAGAAACACGGTTATATGTTTTGCCGCGATCTCCGCGAAAGAACAACCGGAGAATTCCTGAAACACGCCGACCACGTGACACACAGTGCATAAGAGAGAGAGAGAGAGAGAGATATACGGCAAGCGGCTCCCACGATCCGACCCCCTGCTTCCGAGGCTTTAAAACACATCCACGAAGGAGGCATCCTTGTAAGGATGCGACTAGCATCGGGATCGAATGACAGAAATGGCATTATAGCCGGCGCGTAGATGAAGAAAGTCGATAACGTCTTAAAAGATATCGATGTCCTTTTATTTATTTATTTATTTTTTGGTCGACGCGACTTGCGAACCGATCAAAAGCGATCGAACTGAGTATCGGATTTTATTTCACGGTGAAAAAAACAAACGTAGGTAGATCACTTTCGAGAAAATCCGATTTAATTCTTTTCGTCCGAGTAAATGTTAACATGAGCGCGTAACAAAAACAAAAATGTGTTTGTCGATCTTCGCGATATATCTCACAAAAATATCTCACGCTTTCTCAAAGTTAATTTCTTGAAAATTGCACCCCCAAAAAATTGTATTCTCGTATTTAGAAAATTTTGTACTTAAAAAAAATTATCTTGAAGATTTTAGACGATATTTTCTAAAAATTAAGAATATATTCTTTATTTAAGATTATAGTCTTCATTTCCGATATGTATGTTAGATATGTTTTTTTGCTTATAGATCGTTTGTGCGAGTTGTTACGTTGAAATTACACAAGAATATAACTGAAACTACAGTGTAATTCTACAAAATATCGTTACTCTTTAGAGGATTTCCCTCTTAAAGTAAGAAAATCTTCTTTAGAAGATTTAAGTGTCTATTTTAGTACAGGGTGTACTCAAAGTAAGTGGAATATCCTCAAAACGAAAATACAATTTTTTCGGTGTAACCGTGACAAATTGCGAAGCTTATCGCACTGTTAAATTCACGTCGATTATTTTCCTGTAGAAAGCGTTTTACCACAACTATTCGTCTGCCAACGTCTACACTTCATTCAAAGAGCGCCCTAATCTCGTAGTCGATCTTCGAAAACAGTCTCTAAAATCTTTTCCCTCTCGTTTCTTGCACTTTGTGCTTTGCGGCTACGATTTGTTACCTTCATTCAATGTCGACAAGAATGAAAACAGAGGAAGACGGACACAGTGAGAGAGAAGTCTCACGAAATCGAATCGCACGAAATGAGACAGAAAAAGACATCGATAGGAGACAAGAAAGAGTGAATAAAGGACGAGACCGGGGTTCTTCTTTCCCTGGAGTAGATGCCTTTCCGGAAATTTACGTGGCAGGTACGCTTGTGTGTCGAGATGTGGCCCTTCGTCCTATAACAAATTGCGAACGGCGGTAGAGAAAAACGTTTTAACGAGCACGCTCGCCCTTTTTTTTTTCTCGAGAACCTTCGGTAATGAGAACGTGTAGCTCGACAGTACTGCGAAACGGATCCGCAGAATGAAGTGCCGACACGAGAGGCAAGGGAGAGCTAAAACTTTGACGAGAGGGCATTTTATTTTCGAGTGCAGAAACGTTCTTGAAGTGCTTTTATTGTTTTCTACTTTTGATGATTTACAATTGCTTTATATAGAGCCAGACATTCGCGAATTTTGAGAAAAAAAAAATAAACAACAATATTTAGTAAATATACATAATTGTAAAACGCGATATTAAAGTAGTCTCGAGACAGTAGATTCGGATTTAAGGTCCGAGGTGTCTCTTCTCTTTTTTTCTCTCTTCTTTCTCCACAAGAGATAATAATCCTCCGGCGCGCGTTTGTACTCTTCGCAAAGAGAAGATTGCCCACAATTCATTGACATTTTTAAATTACGGGCCGTGGATATCGAGAATGATTATGCTAATAAGCGAATAAGCAGGACGCGAGAGAGAGGGTATATTTATGATTCTCGTTAACGTTCATTGCGCTTATTAATTTTATGATCAGGCGCTGCTCGTAATTGTTTATTTAATCCTGCGAACCGGTGTGTTAAATCGATGGGACGCGTCGATGTTGTTGTCGCTGTTGTTGTTGTTTCCGTTTGCGATTGCGAACCGCGACCACCTAAGAAGTCGATAGAGGGAAGCCAATGGCTTCTTCAATATCCGCAAAAACTCGACTGCGTATAAATTACGGGGAGAGAAAAAATATATTAAATATTAAAAAATAAAAAAATAAAAAAAAACTATAAAAAATTCTTCTTGCCGAAAGAATCTGTTCCCACGCGTTCGGGTGCCGTTAGTTTTTATTCGCGTGTATGTCTTCTGTTTGCGCTACTGATTGGCGTGACTGAGTACCGAGATTAGTTCCGCCTCCTACGTGAAAGCGTCTCTTTCTCTCTCTCTTTCCCTCTTTCTCCGGTACAACAAACAAATTAATTTGACTGCGTTCGCTTGAGAAAAAAAAGAACTGACTGATGGGCGGCCCTTATTTTGCGGTACACGGCAAGGGAGTCACGTTGCGCAATAATTAGCAGACGGCTGCGAATGGTTTATCAAACATTGCGTAGAGAGCGATTTGCCGAGCGTAATTCTCTCGCGAGATTTTCTCTTATTTTTCGTTGCTCAACGGAAGGGGAGGAGTCGAGACGGTAAAGCGAACGCGGTCGCGGCAAATTCATTAGTATCTTTAATGGAGTCTTAAAAATGCGCTTAATATACTTATATGCGGAGGGGGGGGAAAAAACACGACTTTAACGTATCGGAATTATCCAGCGTATAAAACGATATCACACACGTCACGCGGTTCGTCGAAATAAGAAAAAAGAAAACAATAAAAAACGAACGATCCTGTCGAAGGATCGGAGCGTGCGTCGAATCGTGCATCTTTCGAACAAGAGCGTCTCCGGGAGACGAGCGAGTTGTATCGCAAGTAGATCGACGCCACCTCTAACCCCGGAGGCGAGGAACGTGAAAAGGAGAGCGCGCAGTGAATGGTGCTCGAGACGAGCGATTGAAGCCAGCCGAATCCTTCATTGTTCACGGATTAACGAGTCGAGTCGTTCCTCGACCTGTTAGGGGTTCTCGAACCTCTCTGTGTGTGTGTGTGTGTATGTGCGCGCGCGCGCGCGCCCGTCTTCTTCGTCCCCGGTGAATGAATCATCTTCCTCGATCGGGGCCGGAGAAAGAAGGAGATACGGCAGGGGAGAGACCGACGAAGTCACGAAAATAATACGGGGTGGAGGATCGTCCGATGGTGCATTGACTTGTTCCTTTTTTTCTATTCATGGACCGCGCGCGCCTTGCGGGGTCGTGGATGATGTATACACATGTTACACGGCGGGGCAGTCGTGTTGGCTTTTTATCCGAATTTTATGGCCGCCACATTGTGTAACGTTATTGGATTGTTATGGATCGAATACGTTCTCGAATTGAGTCGGACCCGCGCGACTCAACAACGCGTGTTGCGTCGCGTGCTGTCTCACGGAAAAGTCATCACGCTCTCACTTTGTCGGGGGACAGACTTTATTTTCAATACAATAATTGCGGTTTGCGCGAGACACGAAAAAAATGAATGAAAAAGAAGAGGAATAAAATTGAGTTTTTTTTTGTTTTTTTTTTTTTTGGTTTTAATTTTACAATATTAAAAAGTCATATGTATACAAGTTATTATAAGAACTTATTTGAAATGCTCGCTGAACGGCTTTCATGGCTTTCGTCAAAACGAGCCACCGTTGTAGCACGTCACGAATTTTACCTCGTAATTCAATTCCCACGGCCAGTGGCGATAATTACAGGCCGCGGCGCGCGCGGTCCTTACACACACACACACATATGTACATACATCTGAGCCGCGACCGACTATCTTTTTGTTTTCTGTTTGCGGCACACCGTTGGTCGTTCATGTTATATTAGGTAAGGCGATTAAACAAGATTTTCCTAGTAAACATATTTCATCAAGCACCGAGAGATTTTCTAGTTTTCATATCCGGTATATTTTATTTTTCTTGTTTTTTATTATTTATTTTCCACACACACAGTATTCAAAGAGAATCTGTTGGAATCTAGAAATCCTCGATTTTATAATATGAGAGCGCAATCCGATCGATTAAGCGCCGCGCGCTGTGTAAGATTTCTTTTTTTTTTTTTTTTTGCCTACCCGTGCTTTTTTCGTGCCTTTCTCCGTGGAAACGACCTGTGTTGAGCGAATTGTGTGAATTATTATCCGGAGCCGCGTTTGTATCTCCGACCTGGACCTGGTTATTAAGATATTTCGGGGTTCGGTGATATTATATACATTCACGGCCTCTCGTTGAAGAGAGACTTCCTTAGCAACAGGGAACGTGTGCGGCACACGACGGCGCTTGCGGCGCGAGACTTCGCGCCGCGCAAATTGGTTTTCTTTGATTCGCAAAACCGGCCGATAATTAAAACGTCGTTTTATTTACGACGGAACGAAAGTTCTACGGTACGTTATCTCTCTCACCGCTGAGTATCGTTCGAATAAATAAAACAATTAAAAAAAAAAAAGAGAATCACGAGGCGATACACGCGCTCGCATCGGAAATTGGCTTTCGTTAAAGAAGCGGAAAGAAATTTAAGGCGACACTTATTTATCGGATCGACAATCTTGTTTAACGCGATGTTATCGCGCCAGGCTGCTTCGAAAAGGGTTTCAGGAGGGAGGAGGAGAGAGAGAGAGAATTCTGTAGCGCGAGACAGACTAACATATATTCGCGCGTTCTCGAAAGCGAGTTCTAAGTTTGTAATTAAATTACGTATCGATTTTTGTTTATATATACCGTTAAAAGTGTGACTTTAAATGTTTTTTGCTTTCTGCAAAATTTACGATGATATTTATTTATACTGTAATATAACAACTTTTTTTAGAAACTTAATAGTTAATTTGCTTAAGCTCTCAACAAACGTTCGCATAAAACGAAGCGAGGTTTATGGCTTCGCAAAAAGTGTGAAATATTGTCAACTTTAAAGTTCCGGACAACGACGTCAATTGTCGCTGCTGATGCAAACTTATGGGACAGCGCTCGGATGCGACGTTGGTTGTGTCACGGGTGGTCGAGGCGTGAGCAAAATTGTGTGAAAATCGAGGTGTAAAAAGAACGATGATAAATCAATCGGAGGGATTCCCCGTCTTCCTCACCGATCGAAAGTCGAACGAATGCGGAAGATCGCAAGAGCTTTACGCGAGTAAAAAAGTTGCAGCGCGATGTTGTTAGCGCAAAAATTAAAACTTTTAACAATCAATATTCAAGTTTACATATCATCAGCTTTAGACTTATTTTTATATTTTGTTGAAATATATACATTATGACGTATCTCCTTGCGAGAAAAATCCAGAATCTTTAATTTTTACTAACTGTGATTCAAAAACGGACGAATGAGAAACGAGAGAAACGCGTCGATGATAAATCTCGAATGAGTTTCTTGCATCTCGTATCGAGAGAGCGTGTCAATTACGTGGTGAAATTTAATTACTTTGAATCTTTTATATCGAGTCAAGCGAGAAAGAGAAAGAGAGAGAGAGAGAGAGAGAGAGAGAGAGAGAGAGAAGAGAGAGAATGTATCACGTCCCAAACGAAATATGTGAATCATTTATATGTACTCGCATTACTCTCATTTGCTTCGCGCGACACGTTTCCTTAATTGCGGTCGCGAAATTTCATCTGAACGATCGATCGAGCGTATCGCGGAACGGGGAGAAGAAAGGGATGACCGCAATTATTGTCACGACATTGTGAATGTGTATCGCCGTAACAGTGCGACGATATTATTTAATTTCTGCGATTTTGCCGCAGGGATGGGAAAAGATAAAAAAAATAAATAAATAAAACAAAAAAAAACCATATCGTCATCATCAACAAAAATGTTGCGTGTAGAGATTACGGACGGATCGGTCGAGCCACCATGTATTTTCAAGTGATGTCTTCTCGGCACGTCGTTACAGTCTCTGACAACTTCACGGCAATTAAGCGTGTACTGCACGAGATGCGCGCCTTTCGGGTTATTTTTAAGCCGGACTTCACGAACGAGAGTGGGGGGAAGGGGGGGCCAGGAGAAGAAACGGATATAGATGGATGCGCTTGAATCAGCGTGGTGCACGCGAGACTGCATGTGTAGTAGCGGCGGGTTAACGATCGGAAGAGCTCCGGGATTTTTCGCTTGTTCCTTCCTTCCTTCCTTCCTTCCTTCCACGATTCCTCACGCGCGAGCGGGGAAAGGGAAACTCGCGTTCTCGCAAAAAGCGCTGACGGAAGGAAATAAATTGTAGCGTTACGGTGGCCGAGTTTTTAATTATTTTTTCTTATCATTCAAGATTTCACGAAAATTGACGTGGCAAGCAAAATATCCGCAACAATTCGCTGACTTGGTGCGTGGAAATCGAATTCTTACAGCAATCGATGCGAACAAAAAATCGAATTAAGGGAGAAAACATCTAAGGGGAAAACGATGAAGAGCGAAACTCAATTGCGCGCGTGATCGAAGTCTGATGGAGGAGAAAGTAAAATTGAATTTAGACACGGGGTGTGATGACTGCGATTGAGGCAATTTTTTTTGCCAAAGCGACAATTTGATAACGCATTATTGGGTTCGTCGTCATTGAATCTCTTGTTAAATCAGAATCAAAAATAAAATACCAGATTTATTCGTTATTCATAGAATACACAATTTTGCTGTGAACTGCGCGAAAAAAAAAAGAAGGACAGATAGACGTCACTCGTGTTATTTATGCGACGATTTATTTGAGTCGAGCTGTCACGAGCACATTACGCAACGTAATGTCTTCCGTCTTCGGAAAGTGAGAGAGAATTCTCTTGCTTAGAATCTCGAGACTCGACCGAGCGAGACGCCGACGGACGCGCGGCGACGACACCACGCGGTCTGCCTCGAAGGATTCCACGTCCTGGTCTCTTGCCAATCTCATCTCGGTTTCGCCCACGCTCCGCGACGCTTGCCAAAATCGTTTCGCATTCGTGTGCACGTGAGCGCGACGCGCGTTGCGAGGACCACTACTTTCGTCGCGCGTTAACTGGAATTTCTTCTAGTCGCGATGAAAATTGGTTCGAAAGCGTGAAAATCGCGTGGAAGTGCTCGTCGATCTAATACGCGAGATGTGTCCTCATAAAAAAACTGTAATAAAAGACCTATTTCACATTATTTATAATAATTCAATGTATTTAAAATGTGATTACATTATGAGCAAATATAGCAGGAGACGCGACCGCAAATAAGAGACGATGTGTCACACCGCAGCTGGTTGGTCAAATTGCAAAGTGGGCCATAGGTGAAGCGAAAAGCGCGCTTGTCAGAGTGATGACGTTAGGGAACTTGCGGTTGTAACTTAACACCGATGCGCGAACGTAACGTCTTTCGAGAGCGGCACTTCGTTGCCTCGTTACGGGAGGCAGATCGCCTTCATTACCCGAGAAAGCCCGGAGAAACGCATTATCGTCAGAGCCCTGGGTGGTCCAAGGCCGTCGATTTTACGACTCGGATTCGGGTTCCTCAAAGGAGGATTGCCCCAGACTGTTTTGAAAACAGGTCAACCGTAACCGCCCTCCCTTTCCCATGACGCGTTATATAAAATTCTTTATTGTTATATAAAATTCTTTATCGAAAACAATTCGCGCTACATCTCGCAAACAAGCACGAAAATAAATTGAATTTTATTTTGAAGATTGACATTTGTTTTTTTTTCTCAAACAGTTTTGTTTGTTCTCAACATAATTCAGATTTTGACACAATTCGAAACAAGTTTCGTAAATTTGTAATACTTTATTTATATTTGTAATATATCTGAGAATTTTGACGAAAACATATCGACAACTCTCAAAGTTTGGACAACAGAAGTGATCATCAAGAAAAAATTACTCGCTCAAGCGCTTAATGAACAAGGAAGAAACAACACCGCACGCAACGAGAAGGATAATTGATCGGGGTCGATAAGTCGCTGCGGAGAGAGCTCGACAATTCTTTTGCCTCACAAACACCGGCGGGTTAATCGGACCGCGTGATTCGATTTCGTGAGCAGTCGGATCAGCGGCGCGCGGCGCGAACCAAAAGCCCACCGAGTTTCGAGTTATGGCTCCCCCTTTCGCGACTCTCCTCTCATTCGAGAAGCATATTCCCTGTCTCTTTCTCTCTCTTCTTCCTCCGATTAAAGGAACCACGCCGCGAAATACCCGTTGTATGTATGTACGACCGCCTCGGTGCTGCAAAAGAGACTCGAAAGTATGCGTGTATCTTGTACAACCTGCGCGCAGGTAAATACTTGCTCCGGTATACCTGCGGCGCGACACAAATGGGTTTGAGATTGTTCGGGCAGAACTATTTAAAACATTTCTAGAGAGAACTATGCAAGATACGCTCGGAAAACATGTGAAGTTTCAAGAACATGCGAGTCAGCGCAAAATCAACCTTCGTGTTTTTTTTTTTTAATTTTTTTTATTTTACAGAACTGCAATTAAGAGAATTCTAATTATTATACATTTTTAACTCTTTAATTAATAAATCGTACAAAACCAAACACAAAATACGATTTATTTTTGAAATAATAATACAAATCGTTGAGAAAAAAGACATGGAATATCTTTTAATCTATAATCTTCGATCTTCATGGAATATCTTTTAATCTATAATCTTGTATTCGGTCCAAGAAATTTTTGATTGTCGAAAATCGAATCTCGCGGAGTCTCATATAATCGGATTATGTCATCTCGTGTTACTCTCAATCCACTCGCGTTTATCACGTCCAACTTACTAGCGACGATAATTCGATACTTCCTCGATATAAATCTGTTCGATTTACGTGTACGTGCATGCGTGTGCCGCCGAGGTGCATCAGACCGAGACGTAGTAGCCGGCGACATAACGTGTCATCGAAATAACGTACAAGCGAACTAGGAAGATAGCGTGACTACATTTCATACCGAGCAAAAACACGTTCGTTTGATTACAAACTATGACAAATTTGCATGAGTAGTCAGCGTTCGCGAGTAAGTTGTTATACATTGCAGATCGTTACGTGTCAATTAATTTTTGATATTGGATTAAGTACTGTAGATTTATTTTTATTTTCTTTTTTTAATTTCAACCCTTAAAGGCTATCGTGAGTGAAATTTTATCCCATGCAAACTTCGTTTTAATGTTATTAAAAAATTTTAGGATATTTATTCACACGATTAGAAGTTTTGACAACTTCTCTTTTATTCTTAAAATAAAAAAATATATACTGGATTGAAATTTCACCCGTGATAGCATTAACGTAATTTTTATACGATAGCGTTTAAGGATAAATGTATATTTTTTAGCCACACAAAAGAATACAAGAAATTAGGAAATTTATTTTTTTGTTTTTCAGAGACAACCTAGACAGTACACAAGTACAACATTTCTCGACGCTCGGTTAATCGACCGTGTAAAAAATCCGATGTCTCGAACAATTCGTAATAATACTGTTTTTCTTTCTCGCGTGAAAATATCCCCCCAGCTGCGATCCATTAGCCGGATTTGCTTCACACGTCCGTCGAGTCAATCGAACCGTCTACTAATGTTTCATCGTCAAGGTTTATTTTATATTCGCGCAACTTCCTAATGCGCTAATGTGAATTATGTATGTTACAGCGCGACGTCGATTCAGGCGAAGCGTGTTGTTGTTGTGTAGTTGGCGAGTGGGTATTTAAATATGACGAAAGAATTTCTATCTGTCGGACACTCCCTCGGGACATTTTTTTCGGTCGCGCTGTTTTTCCACAAGAAACGTAGAGATTGATACGAGCGATTGATTTAATAACATATTTCACGCGCGTATTTGCCGCTCAACCGTTTTTCACGTGAAATCGATGATAACACGTTTAAACCGCGGCGACTTATCTACCGCGGCATTTAATTGATTCGTTTATCTAATTATTCTAAGCGTACCTCTTGAGTGAGTAATATTATATATATTTTACCAGGCGCCAGTCGCTCTTAATTGGACATTGCGCGCACCGGTTTTCTCCGCGAGGTGTCTTATCGTGATCTTGTTATCAGAATTTTTCCAAATTCGCAATTTCGCTTGAGCGAAAAAAAACAATTCTGTAATAATTAATTATGTCTTTATGAGAGCAAGCAAAACGAAACTTTATACTGCAAAATATAAGTGACTTTAAAAAACAAAGCGCGCATGTTAAAATAAATTTACGTGTTTCAAGTCGTAGTTGTAAACATTTGTTTAATTTACTGACGACGCACCGTCACTGTCGGAAAAGAACAACCACCCCGGCACAAAACAAGCACTTCCGCGCCCGAATAAATTATCAAATCGCGCGAGAACAATAACGTCTCGCACGGTACCGCCCGCACGCGTACCACCCGCGCTGCGCGATCCCGCTCCTGGGAGTATAGTTTTATCTCCAGCTAATCTAGCGGTGCCAAGACGAAAACCGGTGTATAAAAGGGGAAGCAGATCTGCCTTGATCTCGAACTATCAGAGGAAGCTTTTCCTCGGCCGAGAGTCTCGGCAACGGCTAGTAATCTCGATCCGCTCTGTCTCGAAGAAGCTGCAACTTCTTTGCCATTTGTCTCGGCATACTGAACCATCCTCTCGCCCGCTCCGAACCGGGGAAGCGATCGTTTCTCTGCTGAGCGTCACGGCGACCAGAGCACTTTCCTTTCCCTCCGCTCTAGATTTTCGTTCCGGGAGGTGGCCCTACCGCCGATGCCACCCCGCGTCATAAAAGAATGAGTAAAATTTCTTTTATCTTATTCAATAATCGTTCGCGCAGTTTTCAGTAGTGACACATGCTCAGAAATATTCAACAAAAAAGGTGAAAAAAGAAAATAGCGAAGAAAAAACTTGTGCGGAGGCGATTATTAGGCAGTTATTAGTCGACTCGTGTCGCTGTGTGTTGTTAACGTTCGATTCATAGCCGACCCACGCGAACGGAGGAACCCACGTCGTCGGTCGAAGGTGAAGCAGCGGGATGTGGAACAAAAGCGATTCTCTTGGAAGAGAATTGGACGGCACCTTTCCACTCCCACGCGCAGCAGACTACAAAATGCGCCCACCGCGAGATCGCAACATAAAAAATTTGTAAATACTCTTTTCACTCAGCACATGCACTCCCGATCGGTATGCCGATTTCTGTGTAAGTAGTCGACTTGAAAATCTACGTGACTCTTGTGTGTGTTATTTCAACAAGATGCGTTTTACAAGATTGGCGCAACACAGGCGCGCTACGCGCACGCTTATTATTATTTTTATTTTAACGTGTTGTGTCAGTGAACACAACCTGTCACCGCAATGACAGCTAGTACATACGTCTTATAAACCATACAATACACATATAAGAGAAATAACGCATGAATATCACACATTTATATATTATATATAATATATATATTCTTTTCCCTGTCACGTGACTAAAGTAAAGTCACGTGTTTTTTCACTTCTCCCTTTCAATATTTCTTGAGTGTGATATTCATGCGTTATTTCTCTTATATGTGTATTGTATGGTTTATAAGACGTATATATATATATTACGGTATATATACGGTAGTATACGGTAAGCACGTGACCGAGGTCAGTGACCTCGCCGTAGTCATTGACTTTTCGTTAAAGGTCGTTGACCTCTCGTTAAAGGTCGTTGACCTTTCGTTAAAGGTCATTGACCTCTCGTTAAAGTCACGATTTTAAAGACGCGTGACTAAAGTAAAGTCACGTGACTGTAGTTACGTGATGTTTTTTCTCTCCTTCCTGTCGCGTAATCTTACGTAAAATAAAATCGAGTGCGGATTAGTCTTCAAGTTTTCATTTCAAACCGCAAGTATAATTATTTTTGCTGCAAAACCACCGTAGATAAGATACCAGTACATTTTCTAGCGATAAGAGTCTCCAATAAGAGTCTTTGATAGAAATCGAGTTCCGAGTTTACATAGAGGTTTGCTCGTCAACGACCCTGAAGAACGCGCCCGGATTCGAGGTATGTACTTCGAGCTTTAACGACTTCGGAAACCGGCCGTCCTGTAAATTTTCTTGTCGATGCGCGCTTCTGTCTTTCTCTCTCTCTCTCTCTTTCTTCTCGTTGTACCCCATTTACGGAACTCGAAGATGGCGCGTGCAATGCCAATTTATTAGTGGTGGCCTTAGCCTCGATCGGGTCCATAAAGGATCCCGGAGCTACTCACTTCGTGAGAATCTCTTCGCAACGACTTTCGTCTTTGTTCGAAAATTTCAACGCTCGCTCGAAGAATCGCTCTTGCGCAAACTTTCTTTTGTTACATCCCGTGAAGTGTCACGCGACATGTTTCATTAGCAACTAGGAATTCGATTTATTAACAAACGCAGCACAGCAATCGCGCGCAACGCCGATTGACCGTTATATTTTTCAACGATAACAACGGAGAACATTGATAGCTGTTTTCAAAAAAAAAAAAAAAATCCGATAAATCATTGGTTGGAACTGCGGGAACTTTCACGTCCCCGTTCTCTGCCATTAACGCGCGCGAGCGAGCGATCGCAATATCGCTAATTGCTTTTATTGACGCACAATCGCTCGTTGTTCGCGTTTTATTATCGCAGATCGCTCGCGAAACGATGCGGTCATTTGTTGCTGATATAATATACGCGTGCGACTGTGTATAAACGCGTTGATAAACGCGTGCATTACGAGCGGAGGTGTCGCTCCTGCATCGAGATCCTTTCACGGATAAAGAACCGCGGAAGATCTGTTTGCGATACCGGCTCCCTAGTTTCTTCTTCTCCGCGTTTCTTCCCGCACCTCGGCGAGTGCCTCTCTCTCTCTCTCTCTCTCGCGCGCGCCCGATGATATCTCTGCGATATTCTCTTCGTGTTTCCGAGACACACAGTCTGCGGTGTAGCCGCAGAGCACAAAGTGCAAGAAACGAGAGGAAAAAGATTTTACGAGTTTTTCGGAGATCGACTACAAAGGATAGGCGCTCTTTAATAAAGTATGGATTCTTGACAGAAATTGCGAAGGGACTATAGTCACGAGAAAGATTTTTTTTTTTTTTTTTTTTCAATTGCTCCTTCATCAGCGCTGTTTCATCTCGTCGATTTTGTCATTAATCATTCGCGCTTCTATTTTATTGACAAAAACAAAGCACTTACCTGTTTGAGATCCAGAAGAATCGTCACGTACTCGTAGACATCGCCTTTTGCCAACGTCGGACTCTGCCACCATCGTCCGGAATTCGGGTCGAGAACATTGCTGATATCGTGCCTCTTGCCCGGATCCGAGCTCTTGGAGTCGCAGACCGCGCACTTCGACGACTCCGAGGGTTTGCAAAACGTCTCGGGACCTTTCTCGCCGCACGTCGCGTTCACGTAAATGTCCGCTTTCGCGGCGACGTTGAACGTGGACGGAAAGAGAGCGCTGCTCTTCAAGGTTCTGCTCAAATTGTATTGTTCTGAAAATGTATTATCTGAAATCGAAAAAACGGAAAACGTATTCGTCAGATCGAGATAAGGACGAGAATAGAGAAAACGCCGCGTGGTATTTATTTCTTCGAAGTTTTAAACAATAGTCGAACTCTTTAACGATAATCGATTTATAAAGAGATCGTGTCCTTTTTCTCGATCGGCTACTATTCGAGTGTTGCTTTTGCGGAGAGAAGACGCTTTCGGTTTCGTGTTGAAACCTATCTCTCTTACACTCTCGGAAGTCGTATCAATTGTCGACACCGAGGCGCGTCTGCCGCGGCTCTTAATTGGCGCGGACAAAATTAGTTCAAACGTATCCAATCCTCTTTCGGATCGTTCGTTGCTCAATCGAACTGCCAGCGTTCCCGTTCCCGGGAGGACAAATTGAACTCGTCACGATTTTTTTTTCTTACACACAAACATTAACTTCGGTTGCTTAATTCGCACCGAATAAAATTACAAATCATTTAATGAAGCAAATTATGCGCAAAACCAAAATTGTAAGAAAAAAAAGTTTCATCGTTCAAACGAACATCAGCTATAAACGAACTTTCAAAATCTTGTCAAGCACAAAATCTTGAACGAAATATCAAAAGCTTGTCATTAAATAACGCATCGTAAAATCTCAAATCTCGTTGGTTTTAATAAATGAATAAACTGCAAGTGATTTTAGATTCATGCATGCGAAGTGGAAGTATACGAAATCGCGATCGTTGCCGCTACACAACAACATGATCGCGCCCACGCGGATGATAAACGGATGGACGTTCGCGATGATATAGGTGAGCGCTATAACGCGCAGCGTGTATCTAGAGAAGTCCGCGAACTCGCGAAAGATTCTATTTTGAAATTCTCATTCGGCGAATCATTCATCCGTTTTGTAGACGATTAATGTTCGATGTTTGAAAAACATTCAAAAGTTAAGTTGCACAATTATTACTTAGTCAATTGCTGTTGTTTTGTTAACATCGGTATTTTGTACAAAAATACCGATAATATCTTCATTACGTACCCGATTGCAAACTGCGGATTTTAAATCGGCGATAACACTGGCTGTAAAAAAAAGATCAAAAGGTCAAATCGATCAAACTTCAATCGATTAAACGCGAAAATCTTTACGTTTCTCTCGCAAATCTTCGGTTCGCGCGCGCGCGTTATATATTGTATATATATAGCTCGCATTCTGTTTCGCGCCGTTTGTTGCGCGCGTGCAGTTGGCGCGAGATACGCGCGACCGTGTCTCTTGATAGTATCGAATCCAGCTGTGGAATATATAACGCAGTCCTCATATCTCTTGGTAGCACGGAATGATACATATAACGCCTGCCACCCCTTGTCAAACTCGCGACTCGCTTTAATCCTTCTTTACGATAGCGGGCGTGACATCTCACTTTTTTTCTCCGATCCACAACCGCACGTGGTCGCTTAATGGATTTCATCTTCGGAATCAAGAACTCGGAGAGAGAAGGGGAAAGGTGATCATTTCGAAGATTGGTCTCAATTTTACCGGATTCCGATGACGTGTCTCTCAATCTCATCGTTTTACAAGCGAGCGTGATCTTTGTTTATGAAGATCGAAAGAGAGTCATAAAATTCTCATGTAACTGTCGCTTTTATCGTCAAAGAAATTTTTACCAGAAAAACGTGACAGATACACTTATCGCGTTATTTTGTCGTTTTTTAGATACCGATTAGTTTTTTAACATTAGTTCTTTAACATTAATTCAGAAATCGTCTCCGAATATCTTGAAAAAACAGGAATAGTAATAGGCGTGATTCATAACGGGTAGGTCTTGACAGCTTCGTCCGGTGACTGCCTCCGATTGCAATGTCCGCATTAAGCAAGCAAAATCCGGGTCCGTAAAGAGGGACTATTTATAGATTCGCGACGAGTACGGCGCCTTATTTACTTCCTACGCCATCTTATCCGGTAGCATCTGTCAAGAATACATTTCCAGATGAAATTATGGCTGCCCATGTTGAAAAATACCATCAGAAAGATTATACAGATATATCAATTGTAAAGATAATTCAATATCTATGTTAATAATGTGCTATGATATGACAACTTATGTGATATTTATTTATCTTGCTATTTTATCTCGTGAGATTATTATATCTTGGTTTTTGTTTTGTTATCCGGAATGTGAAATAAATGCGGCATATACGTGAGGTCGGCGACGGGTCTGAGGTCGTAATGTTCGTATCAGACCGAGAAAGATCTAATAAGGAAAACAAAGAACAGAAAATTCGTCACAACACTGTAAAGAGATTCTGAGCGCGTTGTGCGTCTGCGCTTGTTTAAAAAGAGCAAATTCAAAATATACAGAAAACCTTCGAAAAAAGCATTTTTTCGACCTGTTTGATCCCAATCGAATTGTTTTTCACAAAACGTAAAAATATTTGATATTATAAAATCCGAGCACGACACTCGATAATATAATCGAAATCTCGATCACAATCTCACAAGCTCGCGAGGCGAAGAATTAACGATTCCGAACGTGTTAGCGGGTGATTTGAAAACGGGTTTTGGCGCGCTCGCGTCGCGTGTTTTCTTGACGTTTTACGGTGCTTTGAGACCGCCCCGTGCAATTTCGTCGTTAATAACGCCAATAACCGTCGCGCAGTGGTAACGATGAGGTGAGAGATAGTTATCTGCTCGTATTCTTCAGAAAACAGGCGACCGGCGCGGCGCGCGCTTTGACGGAATACAAATCGTTCCGAGAGACACGCGGCGAATGGCGCGCGTTCCGACGACAACGACGTCGATGCGTTGATAGCGATCGACAAGGTGCGGGTAACCGGAGGAGTAATCGCTCAAGGATCGCCGTAAAAGGATACTTGCGCGTAATTGACGCGAATCGCTCAGAAATTTAATATCGACGATCCGATAAGCGCGGCTCGCGACAAAGGATTTTTTTCGAGTTGCCAACTTTACACCGACCGAAAATGCAAATTTACAAATTTTTATTATTAATAATAAAGAGATACATATCGGTGATTTTGAATAAGATACAAAACTTTATTTTACTTTTTTTTTACATTGAAATAAAAGTTTTTTTTTCTTAAAAATTATTAGAAATATTTTAGTTGTATTTTTGTTTAATAATTTGTGTGACAAATCTTGGCAGTAGTGTATCAATGTGATACAATGTGACCTTTGTATTTTCGGATAGAAATTGATATTTTTTATTTTTTTTTTTTCGATAAATTTCTCAACGCTTTCGATATCAAAACGAGCATTGTTCGGGAACGCGAGACTCTCGCTGAAAGTTTACGTGCGAGAACGCGTAAAATCGATAACCCGATGCCAAATTGGATGTTACGACGGTAATAACCGTCGAATTACACGAAATGACCAGCAATAGCGGGTCGGTGCTCTTTCTTCCTCCCGACCTTTTCGCTATACGAAATTTCTCGCATCTGTAATACGGGCCGGATTCGCCGCGCGTTAATAGACGTATTATTTCGCACACCTCGAGCGTTTCGTACGTATAAATGTTTAACTTCCGTGTGGCGCGGCTGTACGTAATCAGTTCTCCACGTATATTAAGCCGACGCAGCCACTTCAGTCACGACCGAATCAAACCTACACAGACATTCGGTGCTCTATCTCGTGTTGCTAATTTGTTAATTTCAGATTTTCTACACACGATTGTACATTATACAAAAAAAAAACTGATGACTGTACCAATTAGTGTCAACACAGTAATATGAAAAAAAAAAAAAAAAACGACAAAAAGCAGCCTTTAATATATTTTAATATTTTTTACATTTGGTATTTAATATTTTAGTATTTTTTTACTTCAATATTTTACACGAGCGGAAAGATTTTGTATGTAACATCTTTAATCTCTCGATGTACCTTATATGGAAGAAAAAAAAATGCAACATTTCTGCACCGAGTGTATTAGTGTCTCGTTAATATTTCCGCGATAAAAAAACAAAAAAAAACCACGAGTTACGAAACACGAGCGGACGTGAAGTCGAGCGCGGGGCGTCAAGGCGAAAAGCAGATTCTCGCGTGACTCGCGCGAACGATCCTCGAACGAGAAGTCTGACGGTAGGATAAAAATGTCCATTCGGTGTTCGTTTCGATCTCTCGTCTCGGTCGTTCAACCTGCACCTCTGTGTGTTTCGCCTCTTCGCCGCGGCCTCGCTCGCCCACTCGTCCGAAAATTGCACCTTTCAGATCAAGAGAGCGGCGCCTACTCGTTCGCTTTTATCGCTCTGTTTTTTCCGTCGCCTCGGGGCGCCACCGAGAGAACACCGCCGAAAAACCACCGGAAGATAACCGTAATAAGAGCTACGCAATATCTTGCGGACTAACGTCAGTAAAAAAAAAAAAAAAAAAAAAAAAAAAAAGAAAGAAAAAGAAAAAGAAAAAAAATAAATTGTGCGCAGCTCGAATATATTTTATCGTAAATTGATTTCCCTCGGAGATATTTCCACAGAAATGACTTCAACATCGGTGAGAAATAGAAACTTAGGTTATTTTTAATTTACGAACGTGTAAAAACACAAGAGCGCTTTTTTTCTGAGATAAATAGGCGATATATTTTGTGAAAATATACAAGTTAAAAGAATTTGTATCGCGTGTGACTTGAGAAACTTATTAAGAAAGTAGGATTTGTGTTTATCGAGTTTTAAAACTCTCGAGAAGTAATCCGAGCCATAAAAACGGGTCGGATGTGTAACCGAAACCATTGGCGGCACTAATTTGTTTTTTCCTTTTTTTTTTTTTCTCATACTCTCGCGTCTCGAGGAATCTCAGAAGGATCTCACGAACGCATTCTTACGCGCACTTACTCGGCGATATTGCTCTAGTACTCTCTGATTAACACCATCACGTGCACTCGGTTTGATTCCGCTCGGTCGCTCGCGCACACCAAGTGGCTTTTTGCCGATTTGCCAGAAGCAAACATAAGCCGACATACTTGCGCGAAAGCCTGGCTTGCATTAAAGCGATATAACAGCTACCACTCTAAAGGCTAAGGCCAAGGTTGTTTATGGCGGTTTCCGGACAGGATAAAGATTATTCGCTTTCTTTATTCGTCTCGCCGTAACTTCGACCGCGTCGAAGAGAGTCTCCGCGCGATACGTTTACCGCTTGTGTTGTATATCAAACTTAATTTTCTAGTTAATATCCCATTTATCCCGATGTGCACACATTCTGTGTGTGAAGTGCGTACGTTCGACGGGTCGTATCTCGTTGATAAACGGTGTCTCGGCGAGTCGTCCTGTTTTTCATGCCGCGAACACTCGGCTGTGATTCCGAGTGAAATTTATCTGGCGTTTCAACTCGTAAACCTGCTCGTTCCGCGCTAACTGCTAGATCGAACATAAATTTGATATATTGACTTCACTCCGTTAATAATTAACCGTAAAAATAAATCTCCTCGACGAGATATTGAACGCTTTTCCTTCGCGTCTCGAAATTATGACGTCTCGAATCGTTTGTCGAGAAGATCATCGCTCTGGTATCGAATATTGTTTCGCGAAAAATTAAGCGGAATGTAACGAGATTTTTGTATCGCTAACGAGATTTCGCAAAGAGATTTTTGCGAATAAAGTTATAAGTAATCGCATGAATCAATGGGTAATTGATGCAAATGGGATACGTGAGTGAGGCAAGTGTAGTGACCTTTTTCAGCGCTAAATCATCCAATCACAGTGACACGAGGCGGCTTTGTTGCATGAAATCGCGATAAATCCATCGCCGCGCCGCGAGATTTATGGTTGTTTAGAATGTCGGCAGCGCACGATTTTCGCGGAGAATCAGCGCGTTTTCGCTGCCGTATAAGTACGCTGCCGATAAGTATCACCGTTACCAAGTATTGCACACGCCGCACTTTATAAAAGGCGACGATGATCATCACTTAAACTTTACAATAGCGAGAGGTGAAAAGTTAATCTTCGGTTTTGCTTCGTATAAGATGTCTCTCAATTTTTCGTAATTTTATCATTGCTGAGTAAAATTTCGAAAATTCGAATGTAAACTTAGTTAGGGCGAGATTCAGGCATTCCTTAGTAGGACGTGCGCGTTCCCTGAGCAGGTCTTACTAGAGTATGCCTGAGTTTTCTCTGATCAGGCCAGCATCAGGAATTCCTAAATAGGACACCGGAATGCTCCCTGATCAGGGCCATATAATACGTTAGGTTTGCCGGATCCAATTTCTACTCGGGTATCTGCGTTGAAGGCGTTGATAGAAAAAATTAAAAAAATGTTTTAATCAATTTAGTAATAGTTTTTTTTTTTTTTCAAGTTCGTCGCGCCGCCGCGACGAAAGCCGAGCGAGAACGACGCGGAAGCGACAACGCGCGGTCGCGACTGCGCGAGTTTAACTCAACGATTTGCAACGTGTCTTCCTCCGCGCGCGCGCGCTTTATATACTTTGTTGTAAAGACGTCAGCGAGCTGACAGCGCCGACCGGACACTTGAAAGGGACGAGCCAGTCACGCTCGCAGATCAGATCCTTTGTCGGCCGTGCAATTAAGATAAGGTACACTCGCGCAAGAAGGAGAAAGAGAAAAAGAGAGAGAAAGAGAGAGAAGAACGTTTCCCCGTCACGGGGTGCGGCGATGTCGCGCCTTACTTCGCGAGAGAGAAGAGAAGAAAGAAGAGTCGCACGCGGCTCCTTCGAGAAAAATAAGCGAACGCTTCCGAGAAAGCGGTTGATTGGCCGAAGCGCCGTTCAATTTGCATAGCTATCATTCTAAATTGCGGTCTGGGAGACCCCGAGAGGTTACGTATCGCCGGCGTAAAAGCTCGCGAGCGAAGTGATTCAGCGCAACATATAATATACGCGCGCGTATAGAAGTCATCTCGACGCGTTCTTAAGAACTTCCGGAATCGACGATATTGTGTTTACAGAGAAAACTTTTTTCGAACCACGACTCCTCGACGACGCTCGAAAATGAATCGAAATAAAATCTCAGAAACGATGTTTACATATATATAACCTCCCGTAGGCTTTAATAACACAAATTTCAGTGTTAAAAATCGTGAACGCGTATATAATCGTCGTGTATGTAAATCTCAGGACGAGATTGCACGGAGATCTCGAGAAGCGTACGAAAGGAGAGAGCAGAAGTTGCCGAGACGTAAATCGAAGTTAATCGCGTACATGTGCGATGCATCTCGTTTTAGACTTCGTTAGTTACGTCAGTATAGTTATCAATAACCCATTAATGTATCGTATCAAAGAAGATTGAATTAAAAGACTTCGGGGAGTGAGACGCGGATGATTAATAATCGGAACAAATATATCGCGTGGGCGCGCGCGCGCGCGCGAGCGTTGCTGCTTGCCGCTGCTGTTTCGATCCATTAAAGGAGAATGCGATCGCGCTCGAATAGAGAACCGCAAGTCAGCTACCAGAGTCGTGGGCAGAGTACGTGTGTTCATTAAATCGTTACCGCTGGTAACGATTCGGGATACCGAACTCAGTTGGATCGAATTATCTGATAAATCGGATGTAAACGCGCGAGACACTGATTAAATCGAAGATAAACGAGCATTCGTCGCATTAATGATCTCGGTGATTGTAACCATCTCGCACTAAACGATAATTTTGAATATAAAACAAATATTCCAATGTTTTTTTTTTTCTTTTTGAAAACTGACTAATGACGTAATTATCCGCATATTTTGTAGCCACGTACACGTACCGTTGCTTCGTTATCGGGGCTTGTGATATCGGAAGAGCTGCCGCACATTTACACTCTCCTCAGGATGATTATTTTAATAATGTATCCGAGAGTATTGCTTTTCTCCTTAAGTGGTGCGCGACGTTTCAATTTCGGACGCGGACCTCTATCACGGATTATCGCTTCTCTACAACAAATCTTCCGTAGAAAGAACTCGCGCGTTATTATCGAACGGCTCTTATCGAACCGGAGAACTCGCGCGTACTGCGGGAGAGAAGATTCGTAAGTTCTCTCGAGACCGTGTTGATTGTGAGAGCTTCATCTTCGGGACACGACGAATTATACGCACTTTGTCGCACAATACTGGGTATTATTTCGGAGAAAACATACAACCGCAAATTGTATCGCTTTCCGCTTCTTTTGTTCGCTCAGAAGAATGTCAGAACGCGTCGAAAACATCGTTATCGCATATCGTTCATTTTTTCCCGTCAGAAAAAAATGTTTCTTTGATATTTTAACGTCTCTTTCACACACAGTTAAATGTCTCTTTCAAATTTAAAACACTCACAAAAACATGACGCACATAAAAAGTAAAAAGAATAACACTATAAATATTTTGTTTGTACGCGATATATTTGTGATTCGCAAGTTTTGCAACGACTGTTAAAACAAAAAAACAAATGCAACCGAGTTTTTAATTGTTTCGATTATCTCACCGACGGCTGCGCAGTCTCCCGTTTTAATCTCCATTGAAACTGGTGTGAAAATTCCAGTTCCGCGAACAACAATCGTTTCCATTGTAATCAGAGGATATTGCCCATTTATATATAAAATAGAGAAGGTAGGGAGAGGAGAATAGGCGCGTTACAGTCAGGAAGCGATTATCGTGTAGGGCGTCTCGCAATTACTATTGTTGTCATCGGTCCATTGTGGAGATACCTTACACACACAGAACGATCGCGGCGCTGTTCCGAGGTTATTGTCGGCACCGACAACCACGTGGTGGTGGGTGATCATCGTGGCCGTTCGCGTCGCGCTCACGGCATTTAAATTGTACGCGCGCGGCAAAAGCGACTCGCGGCTATTCGCCGTGCGACGGCGGCTGTGCATTTTGTACCCGCAGCAATTGCCAGTCCTCCTTTGACGTTTACCGCGTCAGGTGCGCGGGGACGTGTGTAAACAAAGAATTGCGTTACCGCGCGTGTATGCGCGCGGCGCGTATTACGGTAGTTGCTGCTTGAATCCTTTCATTGTACTATTTGCATTCTTTGTTGCATTCGTAATTGGTCTTCGCGATGCAGCCCTCCCAGCGACGCTCGTGCAGCAGAAACTGTTTTTGTTTGTGAGCGATTTAAATTCAGCATAAATTTCATGAAATCCATCTCACAAGCATTGTAGACAATATGTTTTAACAAACAAGAAAGTGTGATAATATTTGTACGCGAAAATTTGTGTATCTTAAAAAATTTTAGATACACAGTGAAATTTCAAAGATAAAATTTACAATTGTAAAAAGCTCTAAAACATTTTTTTTGTAAGCTGAACGGATAAGAGTTGCAATATTGCCGATTCACCAATCACAACACGACGCGGTAATTGCAACGAGCACGAGAGATCGAAAATCCGCCGTCAGATTCGTTTCGGCGTTTACAATCGCGACGCGGCCGAGTGCCAATCCGTCGTTTCTGTTAATCCGCGTCTCTTATCCCGGTGACGTTCGCGTCGAATTCTTGATCGGGCGCGCGTTCGAGTAGCGTGACCATTAATATCATGCCTCGTTAATCCTATATATATATACGGAGAGCGAGTCTGATTAATCGATCCGAGCTGAATGCGCGACCGACGGGCATCAATTTACGGGGCCGCGCCGGACAGGTTTTCGTTTTTCGGTCCCGATATTCGCCGCGGGACGCCACTTACATACCGAATAGCCGGATCGATAATCGATTTCTCGCGGCGCGCAAACCCGCCACTTGTGATTCCGGACGTCCGTGTAAATCGATGAAACGCGGCGCGGCGTCGAGAGAGATGTGACGTTTAAATCACATGATTTATATGCGCGTGTGATTTTTTTCACCCATATTATATTATGTAGTAATGACGACGATGACGATTGTATCCCACGGGAACTCGTTGATGTCCGTTTCTCGACAAATTAATTTCGCGATTTATCTTTGTCAATTTTTTTTACAAAAGAAAACGAAAGGAAAAACATTATTTTGCAGTGTTAATACAACAGCGCATGCGCGATTTCCTCTGTCTTTTATGCGGCGGTTTATAATTTATAATTAAGCGACCGTTCAAGTGGCCATTGATTGTTCAAAGTAGCTTATAAATGCACGAGCCGGCTGTAATGGACGTTAAGAAATGCGGTGTCGGGTATGTGTGCCAGACGCGCACTTCAACTCGGAGACAGTACACAGCCTTGGGGGAGCTCCGAATGAAGAAAATTAACTTCGACAGCCTGAAGTGCCCGGTCGCTTCTTCACGCCGTCTCATATAGAGTGTCTGCAAAAATACACACTCGACCGTTTGGCCAAAGGTATACCACAGCGCACTTCTTTTCGAGATGATGTCGCGATCTCAAAAAGATACAGCAGGTTTGAAGAATGGAGAGCGCTGTATAAAATCCCGAGAAAATTGATCTCGCGCAATAGAGCGCGCGTGCGAGAACGACGCGATCTTCAAGATTTTATCGTTAGTGATTCGCTTTTTCAGTAAATCTTCTCGACACGACTGAAAAATGTGCAATAATCTTCGATATATATTTAATGGGGTGTTTCTCACCGAGCGAACTAATAAATTTGCGCGTCGAATCCGCGCACGTTTTCCACGTCGATGTATGTTAATGAAGATGCAAAGTAGCGCGCGCGCGTTATTAGTCGATAAATACATACATTACGCGCTCGGTAATTTATTATAATTATTGTCGATCGTTTCTGTGCCGTCACGCCGATCCTAACTCATTGCACGTGTCGTCACGGGAACTCGTCCGCAATTTCCATTCGCGTTTCACGGGAGCGATACATACGTACATGACGTGTCGCGCCGATTCACAAGAGAGAGAGAGATCGAGTGTGGGCTTCACGACGAGTGACGCAACAATAAAGTGTCGGCCCACCGATTTCGATTTTCTCGTGAGAGAGTCGATATTTCATTATCGATCAGTATCGCCGGTCGTGATTTGTAACCTGCCAGCGAAACGGGTGTATCTCTTTTACCTCCTCGCGCTTGTTTCACAGCGCGGCTACTGTTGACGCGCTATTTATCACGTTTGTCGTTAAAATGAGAAAGTATCGCGCTGTTAATGCGCGTTCTTTGTAATGCATGTTTTCTCGCATAAAATAAATAAAATGCTCGGAAATTAAAACAAACGAGAACATTTAGAGCAACGTTATAAGAAAAAATAAGAGAAAAGACGTCTTTGTATTACGCGTGGAATATATTACGTGAAATTAATTTATCATTTAATTAATTATTGGAGAAGAGATAATATTCCAACTCGACACGAAGATGAGATGCTTTTGTTAATAATTGTCGATTAGTCGCTCACGATTAATAAAAAAAAATATATTATACAGCCAGCGACGTTTGACTGGCGGTAACAATTAATTTGTCTTGGAATTCGATTTACAATTACACGACGCGATTCGTGAAATAAAACCGACATCACATTCGCATTAAATTCTAACGGACATTAGGATATAAAGGACACATCGTTGTGTTAATTGTCAACGAATATTAGATGTGTGTGTGTATGTGTGTTTAACGGCAATCGCGTTGTCTTGCAAGCAACATCCGTATTTTAACGCAAGTATGTCGGGCTTAATTGCGCACGGAAAAAAGACATTATCACAAAAGGAAAAATATTTCTCGACAGCTCATTTTATGAGCTCGCGCGCGCGTTTTTAATCTCATCTTACAGTATCGGAACGATAACGGATACTTGAATGCGTGGTCAGTTCCCTTCGTGAGACTCACAAACGTACTTTTCTCCCTTCGTGAGAGAATGCGATCCTCGAAATACGAATAAAACAAGCCGCGTGTGGCTGGCTGAACTATTAGTCATGAGAGGACCACCGAGCGCGTTCCCACCACGAGCACGGTCCACTTGTATGTGGGCCAAAACCACACGGGAATATTTTGTAAACACGTTATTGTAATGACAAAAAGGAAAACTATAAAATACCGGGGCTTTTCGAAAATCTTCCGAGAAGACACGACACGCGTGTTAACCGAACGGGAAATTTCTCTTCCGTGAGAACACGCGGCGTTTCTTTCCGGAAAGAAATTTCCTCGACCGGAAATAGCGATTAATATTTCTCGATATGATGTAACACTGTCTGTTACTAAGACTGTCTGACACTGTCTGTTAACTAAGAGACTAAACTAGAGAGAAAAAACAATAAACGAAATAAAAAGAAATAAAAAGACACAGCGACAGATCGTAAAGAGCAGGTTTCACGTTGAAATTAACGACGGCGTTAATTCTAATAATAACGACGAGTCGTTTGCTGGTAATTACCAGAAGTATTTACACACCGCAACGGCACAAACTTTATCGAGCATGGAGCGTGGTGCACTAGAGTGGCGTTTATTTACTCTTGGTGAAAATTTTGTTTCATCTTTTTTTGCGGCGTCCCCGAGAATGATTCCAATTGTTAAAAACATAATTTGTGAAAAAAATTCAGCCCGATAAGGGAACAAAATTCTAAAGTCGAAAGTAAGAGCCACTCCAATATACAGTAGCAGTATTTATTATTTAAATAATTTTTTATATTTAAGGCCTCGGAAGCACCTTTTCTCTTTTCTAATTGTCTGTGAACTTTTTCACGAATTATTTTTTTATCATGCGGAACCATTCTAGAGGGTGCTGCGAAAAAAATTCAAAAGTCAAAAATAAGAGCCACCCTAGCGGTCCACCGGCGCCGGTGGCGCCGCGTCGTTCTCCGCATCACGCAGCGTATCTCCAGCGCATCGCCGCAGCACGCAAATCACGCCGGTTTCTTCGCGTCGTCGTCGCCGTCTTCTCTCCTCGTTCGCGACGCGTTTGCGTAGGCTTTTACACACGCGTGTGGAGACACGTGCGTCGTGTCGCTGCGCCGGCCGGCCGGCCGGCCAGCGAAAAGATGGAACAGGGGTTATTTCTGTCGTCATCAGTCACTCGTAGCGGAGTCGCGCGCGAGAGGAGAGAGGAGGAGAGAGCACACAGGAAAGGGATGAGAAAGAGAGATACACCGATTTCGTGCGCACAGCCATACAAATACAAATACCCGCAGTCTTCTCTTCTGGAATCTCCGCAATCTGTACACGTTTCTCTCTTGTTATGTTGTGAGACTACTATAGAAGAGGAGAATGTAATTGAAACAAATAATAAAACAAATTCGTAATTATAAAAGATAAATATAAAAATGCAATAAGATGTTTTATATTCCAAGTCTCGTCTCGTTTTTATTTACGCTTTCGATTATTTCTTTGTAATCTCGCGATGAAATAACCGTTATTGCGCTCGCGTGATTGCGTCTCGCTTGAGCTGCACAATTCGGTGTCGTGGGACGTTCTGAAACATCGTGGCGAGTAGGCCACTGTTATACCGCGTTCGCGAACGGAAGGATACATCGCTCACGACGACAAATAGCTTCGCAGTAAACGCTATTTCTCTTCAGAGAGAGAGAGAGAATCAAGCCTTCTCTCGGCCAATTTCACTTGTGTCTTTTGTTCCACGATGAGCGGGAACCACGCCCGCGTTTAAACGCGCCTCCCCGCACGGTTGTTATTACGCGTCGGAAAACGTATCGGGTGTATCTCGTGGCCTCCTCGAAATTCGCAGAACGAATCGTCGTTACGTCACAGATCGCGTCCGCGATCGCGAACGACCATATCAATTGTTAAGCCTATGTCACACTACGGATTTGGATTGAAATTGGATTGCAATTTGGTCAATCAGAGCGAAGATCAGTAAACTTAGGATTGGTTTTCTTTCTTCTGATTGGTCAAATTTCAATCCAATCTCAATCCCAATCCGTAGTGTGACATAGGCTTTACATACGTCAAACTACGTGAATGCACAATTTGTATTTTTTATTTTTTACAAATGCAATGCAACAAAATTAAAAGATTCTCTCTCCGTTTCTCTCACATTAATTAGCTCTCGTTTCTTCAGCAACGTGAAAAGAATATTTTTGCGCGCTTAACAATCTTCAAACAAGATACGATTGTCGTCGCATCTCCATTCAAGCGACACCCCGTAGTTCGCGAGGGGGAAGAGTTATAGAAGCCGCGCTCGGCAGCAGCGGCTCGACGCGCGCACAATGCATGTCCGCCTCGTTTTCCGACGCGAACGAACGAACGCCCGGTTGCGTTTTTTTTTTTTCCTTCTACTCGCGCGCATAATGCGCGCAGTTTGGTGCAAGCGGCACGTCCGGGAGATTTCTGCCGCGTTGTTCTTGAAACAGGGAGCCTCCGCGTGTGCGTGAGCTCACACGGGATTTGTACAGATATTCGTCACCGGATCCAGAACCGCCGTAGACTCACCTCTTGCGCGCTGCGGACATTGTTTCGTTAGGTATATTCTGCTCAAAAGACACTGAGGCGCGTTCTCGCGTGGGACGTCGCGCTATTTGCGTATACACGAGTCGCTTTCGCAAACGGCGAGCGGTGATTAATCTCGGGATTAGATTTTTACTTCGAAACCGTCGGCGCTAAAATATGTTTTTCAAACTGTAATAAATTAGCATCTCTCTTGTTTTGGTAATCTCTTATAAACGTTCTTCAATTCCTCGTCGAGGAGTATGTTTTGAATGTCAGTTAAATTGCAGTAAAAAAAAAAAAATAAATATTTGATTAGGAAACTATTGAAAAATTAGTTAACAAATTACACTTAAACGACGCTATTCAAACGTGAGGGTTTGATTTTGATGCAGTGTTTAACGTTCGACTAACGTGAATTTATAACACTGACAAGCAGAGTGCGTTCCAAGCGACTTGGAAAAATGACAGAGGGCTCGTTGACGACGTGAAATATTGCGGCGCGATTAGCGCAGTCTGATTAGCGCGTTCCGCGTAGCGCTCTCGGTATGTCGTTAACGATCTCTTTCCGCGATAGGCGCCTCCGAGGGCGTTAACAACTGTTATTAAATATTGTTTAAGCGATACCGAAGGATCATTATTTCCAGTCGGGGCGACGTTTAATCCGCGCGAGGCGGAACATCAATCAAGCGTGATGGATCGCGAGTCCACCCGCGAGATAATATTGACAAATACAACGACGACTTTTAACGGACAATAGTGCGTAATTTGTAACGTTTATTTTATCAGAAATCAAAATAGAAAACTACGTAAAGAAAATATATGTCACGAATTGTTGTCACGCACTTGTATATCTTTAACCTCTTGACATACAAAGACGTCATGTGTTTCTTACGCCTATTGTAAATATTCGTAACTCTGAGAGAACGCACGCAGATTTAACGCAAATATGTCACGTGTGCTCAACAAATAATATAAGAAGCGAAACGACTTGACGATGTAAAATATGTTAAAATATGTCTGATTTCTTTACGCAAATGTTGAAAAATAAATAGTATTTTTTGGTCACATCGAATTTCATGTAATTCTTATGTACATGGGAAGTTAACAATCTCGGATTATTTGGAAGTTGTTTTATCGAATGTGGAATTGTGCGACCAAGTTTCCGTTAGTCGCGAGCTTCGAAAAACGGGTCGCGTCTGAAAAAGCCGACGCGTGATTGCTCCTTCCGCGGCAATTTTCACAACGGGACGATCAATTCATTATCATCGGCGCGGCGCGCAAAGTATCCTTTATCTCTTCACGGATAGCTCGCGTCACACATTTCTTTGCCGCGTAGCTTACGATGTACGTTATATGTACGCGCTTGTAACCTGCTCAGGTGTTGGACGACGAACCTGTTCGCTCGCCGCAACCTGTTCGCGCGCGCACGACTGGTTTCGTGTTGCTCTCTGTCAAAACCTGTCGATGGACGCGTCGCCCGGCAGAAAATGACCGGGATTGGTCGTGTCGTTTTCGATTACACGTTTCTTTCGTATTTTCTTTTATTTATATTTCTCTCAGCGAGGTTTCCTCCCCCGTGCCCGGCGACGTCGCGTCGTTATCGTCGATCCGCGAGACGTCGCGATCCTACACGAAAAGCAACGATTTTTTTTTTTAATGTCTCGTTAATTACAACCGCCACTCGTTAGAATGTAATTACACGCGCGCGTATATGTAACGGTGTAAATTGACATCTCTGATCGATCACAGCTTGCACCGAGAGCCGAGTATGTACCAGATAAAAAAAAAAAAAAAGAAACGACTTTCTTGCGAAACTAATTGATTGATTGATGAGCTCGTGACAGACGTAAAATTATAATTTATCAAACGGCGGATTTTGAAACCGGTATTTGGTAATAAAAATCGTAGAAGAGAAACCGCGTCTCAGAAATCTATAATGTGTAAAATTAGCTTATCCTTTGTGAATTTCCCACATCAAACAAATTTATGGGACGCTATAATATACACATCTCTGATCCCGCGCGGGCGATCGTTTACATCGAATAAAACATAGGAAACGACAGAGGGAAGCTAAACCTCGCAATGATTTATCGACGATACGTGTAACCGATTCGTCAATAAAAGACATCGGCAGTCTCGTAAAATGGGACTAAAAAAGAATTAACGACTTAAACACAATTTTAACGCGAGCGTGGTTTTTATTTCGGGTCTGACGGTAGTTTTAGACGACGAGAAAAGGGGAACCAGAAGCCACGTTGTCTCGATTTTATACACATGTAGCTAATTATGGTGACAGTTGTAGAATGTAATAGGAAAAACATTTTGTACACACACACACATAATGTGACAACATACAGAATATTTAAATTTGAATTTAGGAAGGCAATGTTGTCCCGTACCAGGTCATTATGACATAAACAACTGAATTTCATGCAAGTACGCGCGGCGTGTGCACAAGTGCCGATCTATTGCACTTCTAATTTATCTACAAATCTTCACGCTTATTATAAATACTAGCACAACACAGGCGCGCGCTACGTGAACGCTATCATTATTATTATTTTAACGTGTTGTGTCAGTGAACACAACCTGTCACCGCGATGACAACTAGTATATATCTTACAAACCATACAATACACATAAGATACCATACATATAAGATACAATACATATAAGAAATGTAAGAAATAACGCATAAAAATCAAACTCAAAAAATAGAGAGAAAGAGAAGTGAAAAAACAACACGTGTACTTGAGTTACGTGTTGTTTTTTCACTTCTCACGTGTCTTTAAAAACGTGACTAAAGTAAAGTCACGTGACTTTATTTTAGTCACGTTTTTAAAGACACATGACTGAAGTACTAAAGCATAGTCACGTGACTTTAGTCAAACATCCGAGAAACGTCCAATCAGTGTCGAGATAAAAGTAGCAACAATCAATATCGAAAGAATCGATTGTGATTATTTACACAAGCTTTTTCTGGTAAAATCACTTTGTTTAGAATCTGTGCGCACGCCATATTTGCGCGTAGAATTCAGTTGATCGTGATGACTTGGTACAAAATTGCCTTCCTAAATTCAAATTTAATATATTTTTTTAAAAACAGAGTGATATTTATAAGTAGATCAATATCCGTTTGATTAGGATAATTGTGTTAATTGTATTTATTAGTGTTAATTGTATTTATTGTTACATGTAGGAACAACGTACGCACAAAATGCGTAGATTATATTTTTATTTATTTGTTTATTTGCATAAAACAAATACGAAAAAAGACAGTATATTTTTATTCTATTCAGACATTGATTACAAAGCGGGTAAAATTGCGGTGTAAAATTTTTCTGAGCGTAAAAGTCTTTTTGTGACGAAAACGTGGACTGAGAATTTACCAGATACGAATCTTAATAGTCGCGAAAGTCACGGCGCGCGGTTTAAAGAGATCGCCCTTGTTACGGTCGGATCTCGCATTTTCTCAAGAACATGCGCCCACGTGGTCCCGCAGAACCCCTCGGTAATCCGAACACGTCGACAGCGCTACTTTGCATGCCTCGGACGATCTGGCACTTAAACAGAAACAAAATGAGAAGCCCGCGCGAAACAAGAATGAAATTATTTTGAGAGCGGCGCGCGGTAGATTTTAGACGCATCGCGAGCATCGCGCGCGTTGTCGGTTTTGCCAGGTGTTTCACGTGTAACGTCAAACGCGGATTGTTCATGCTGTTACCACCGCGATGTGTTTTAACGCGTCAAAGTGATTGACGTTCGTTGTTACAGCCAATTTTCGAGAACGATACTAACTAATTGCAAGTATATGATAGCGAAAAACAAAAGACGTGTTATTTTAAAAATGTGGTCGAAGAACTCACAGTACTAAGAACTTTGGTAGTTTTATTGACTTATTTTAAAAATAGGAGAAAAAATATAAGTCATACATATCTATTTTTTAAAAATTTTGCTTGAAACATGAAAAATATTTTAATTAATATAAAAGAGAATTTAGCAGATTAAACTAAATTTTATACAGATTTATGTGTAAGAGACGCAAAGATTACTGTCTGTACTATAAAAAGCTGAGCTGATTGCACAGCATATCGAGACAAAATTCTCGTTGCGCGCGCGATCGGTTTTCCTTTAAACTTCGCCGTTAAACGCTCTTAAAGATAACCGCCGATCGAAGCTCGAGCGGAGTTCAGCTTCTTAAACGATCGCTTGTTCCGAGTCTCGCGAACAACGAGCATTCACGTCGATCCATCGGACCGAACGATTAAACCCGCCCTTTCCCCGAAACTAATTAAATTAATGATCCCTCCTCGGGCGAATCTTCTTCGCCGTTTAGATACAGAGTCCGGGGGATACCGTCTTCCACGCCTCGACAACTCGGGATATATCGCAACGAGGAGCGTCTTTATCCCTTTATCTTCATTGGATTCAGCCAGTCGCTTCATTATCGTCTCGCGTGGCCTGAGAGAATCTCGTGAAGAAAATCGCAGCGAGAGGCAATTACATTATCTCGCGTATCTGAATCGCATCAATATTCGGCGGCGCCAAATATTGAATCAAACACACGCTTCCCTTTTATCAGGATTGTGTTAAAGATATATTATAGCATTCAGAAAAAAAAGAGGAAGAAAAAACAATGTACTATTTTTAATTAACAGTACATTAACAATGTACTGTTTTTTGATATTATTATATCTTATAAAGCAAGAAATTTATCGGATGTGATATTTTTTATTTTTTTATTTTTCCAAATTAAGAAACTAAAAAAATGTAAGAGTCTAGAGCACAAAATATATTTTTTTAAACCAACAAAATAACGTTATAAAATTCTAAAACTGAGCCAGACACGCAAACGGAGTCGTTGTGCGTACAATATGGCAATGTATTTCGCAAGAATTGCGTGTGCAACGTATCGCTTAAGGTGGTTTAATCATTAGATACCTACTCACCGATTGAATCGCAGAAACAGGAAATGAGAACCATGAGGAAACGCATGATATAGTGAGCATTTAGCTTTAGCGATAAAAATGACATTCGACTGACTAAGTACAAGCGGAAAGCGAAACGCTAGGTAAAAAGAAAACAAATACTGCGCGTTACACGTATGTTTAGAATGTATTACAGTTGCGTGGCAGGACAGAGGATTACATTTCGCAATATTCCTGGCATGGAATTTCGCTTTTGCCGCTTAGATCGGCGGGCGAGCGAGCGAGCGAGCGAGCGAACCGATCGACCGTATTGCAGAAACAGGAAGCGGTACACGCAAGCGAACAAGCCGGTGCGACCGTTCGATCTCGATATCTCGAAGATCCGATCAGTGACGGCTCGTGTTCATTCGATTTACGTGAGCAATCAATCGATCGATCGATCGGTCGATCGAACCAGCCGACACGGCCGAACGTTAATTATCGCGCGTCGTTTTTATTTAACGACGTCGACGAAAAATCATTGTAAAAACGTGCTTCTCTTAACGTGCGGTCTCTTCTGTCTTTCGAGAGAAAAGAAAATTCCTAAAACGTTTAAAATTAACAGAAGAGAAGAGAACAAAAGAGAAAAGGAACGAGAAAGTGAGAGCGTAAACAACAACGACACTAAAGACGAAAGTATTTCGCTGAAGTTAATTACAACACTCGATGGCTGAAGCGTGGTCGTTAACCGACTGTTAATTATCTCGTAAATGAGTCACTTTGGTCAGTCGGTATGCTACGCGAGAACGTCATCGAAACACAACAATCTAAACCGACGTGATACATTGACGCGTCGGAGGAATCTCGGAGGACGCTCGCGGCAAAGCAGAAGAAAACGTGAACATAAACCGCTCTCAGCACGTGGAATTTTGGTCCAGTTATTTAGCTTGAAAGGGGGAGGAAGAGAGAGAGAGAGAGAGAAAGAAAGAGAGAAACAAAAACATACGTCAGAAGTTTAACATGCGAAAGTTTAACGTGATCTCTCTTTAGAGATTGCGTTTCGGCAAAAAAAAGTACAAACTATAAATTAAAGTTCATTGAGAATATCGCGCGTGCTTTATTTTGTTGGCAATTTCTCTCGCTAAAAACTTTCTCCCGTTTCTGCGGCTCCCGGTTCGAACGCGCGCGATAATCGTCCCGACGTGTGTGAAAGGGGATCGATATTCTCGGGAGAACGCCTTTGATCGTCCTGGAGTAAAAGGGTGCGTTTACACACTCGCTTCGCGGCGTGCGACGGATTCGATGCGGTCGTCGCTAAATATAAAGCAAAGACACACACACTTATACTCTCTCTGTCTTACTCTTTCTCTTCCCGGAGGAAGAAAGCTGCGGAATGTCCTGACACTTAATACTACTCGGAGCAGACACGCGTTTTACGAGATCGCCGCGCATTGGATCCCGTCGGAATTTTCAACAATATATTTTAAAAGACCACACGCACCGTCGCGTCGTCGTTGCTTTCGCTTCGAATTGCGCCGGAAACCAACCGGGATTTAGATCGCGAGCGAGAAAGAGAGAAACTGAGAGATGCACCGCGTGTGTGAGATTTAATCTCGGGAAAATATTGTCGGAGACTATAAAGTAGTCTAACATGGCGTGGGTGTCGTTCGAGTGTCGTGAGCAGTTTCGATACTGCATACGATGCAAAACTTTAAATGCGGTATCAGTAATCAACTTCCGCCTCAAATAGAGAAGGGCTTACAAGATATTTTGTGAGATATTAATATATTTCTCTCTCTCTCTCTCTCAGCTGGGAGCTATATGCATTATCATAAAATATTCAACATGTAATATATCCCCGCGTTTAGTGTAATAATAAAACAACTTGTATCTTAACTTAAATCTCATCTTTAAAAACAACTTATATCTTAATCTTTAGGTTTTTTTATTGTTTGTTTAGAAATTGCGAGGATTCGAGTGACTATTTTTGTGATTGGGACCGAAAGAGTCGAATGTTGTGCGACGTTTCACAATTTTTGAAAATCTCAATATTTATAAATACGCGTTTTTTGTAACCAACTTTCAATCACGATGCATTTGAAAATGCTTTATTTATTGAAAAAGTACACGCGCCCAAATACTATGTCTCGCTGGCTTTAGTCTTAATCAATTTCACAAAAAGTTACAAATTATCTATTCTCTGTATACATATATATATATATATATATTACATGTATATGTATATTTGTTACATGTATATTTGTAAATTTATATATTTATACATTTTATGCCATCTGTTAGCAGAAATACAAAATTGCACACATTTTTTGGTCTAACGACGACCACGTTTCTTAAAACTTAAATTTCTATCATAACTTTATTTTCAAATATCTTCGATCAAAAGACACATAGAAAAAAGGCAAGAATATATTTGTTCTCTTTAATTTTTGTTCTGAGTTAATTAAGACTAAAAAAAAGTTGATCTGTTCAGTCGTAGCTGAAATATAGCTTAATAAAACCTCCCTTCTTTTCAAACGCATGAATTTTGCGTAATAGAGGGACGGGAGCGCGTGAACTTGGCACGAGGCACTACCGTGCCTCTTGATTAGCATAATGTCAAGCGCGTTACAGATAAACGATCTATATACGATGTTTTATGTAAATCCGCGCGCATGATCGTGATGTCGATAATCGCGTCACACAACGATAGATACCGCAATCTGCATTAATAAAACAAAAACCTGAGACAAACACACAAAAAGACGATGCATTTAAATTTGTGATTTAAAAATATTCGGAATAAATTGTTAACAAAATCATCCACCGAGCAATATCATCATAGTCGTTATATATTTCGGTTCGCAATTAACGCGGAAAGTAGCAGATAGGCTTTTTTCTAGATAAAACTGTGAATTATCGACCGCGCAGAAAAGTAAACAAAACAAAAAGAACTGACGTTAGAGTAACGAAAAACAAAAGAGAAAGAAATACAGAAGCAATCTCTTGCTGCGACTGTTGAAACAAAGAACCGATCGTAAACTCGTTAAATTTTATGATCGGTCATTTTTTTTTTTTTTTTGTATGACGAGGATAGAGACATTCTTCTTACCGGAGAATTACCCGTGTTCTTAAATTACTTTTATCGGCAAATGTGCCACTAATCGCGCGTACAATTCACGTCACAGACTTTCAGAAATAAATAAACACATTTGAGAAAAATGTGAAGAAGATACGACCATAATGTCGTTCTATCATTAACTGCGTTATCGTGCAGACAAAAAATATCTTCTAACAGTCTCTCGTCTGTTTCTCTCAGGTATTATCACATTGAAAGTAGAAAACAAGCAAGTACTCACCACGTCGAAATCCGCGGGCTTGAACGACACTCGGAGTGCACAGGATCAGGAAAAAGCCGATAACGAAAACACATCGTAACGTTATGTCGCCTCGTCCGAACTTCTTCCTCTTCATGGCAACGGTCATGGTCCGCGAGAATCTCTTGATATGATCGAACAAAAGCGACCATTGACAAAGGCGTTCACATAGTTCGTAGCTCGTTAACGACAAAAGAGAATAAATTCGCGATTCGAGCGCGCGTTTGTTGTCGTCCCGGCTCGCGTCGCGTCTCATCGGATCGCGTCTTTTGACATAATCGACTGAAAGTCACTTGTGTTTTTGATACACGCGATCGCCGCCGCACCGTTTTTTTTTTTTGCTAGTCGAGAATTTCGAGCGACTTTTTAACGACTTTTCGTTTCCTCCGTCACGGATTTTCTCAATTCGATCGTTCACTCGTCAACTCGGCAACGAGCTGTTTCATTTCGCAATTTCAACCGTTGCTGGCTCGAATGTCTTTGGTTTTACGTGCGAAACACAAATTGTCGCGAAAAAAAACTTCGCAAACAATCTCGAAACGACGACGAATAAAAAATTCTTCGCGCGCCGGCCGCGTAACCGCTCCGAACTCACGATAGCGAATTCGTATCACGTGATCGCGTTCCGAAATCACGGTTTCGTATTCCTGTTTTTCTCGTGCGCGCACAGTAAATAAAGTTTCGAATCGGCACGAATCTTCCGCGTGGCGACGACGCCTTTCACTTGTTGCTCTCCCGACGACAGGTGAGACAGGGTAGGGAATCTCGCGCACTAATATTTTTGTTCTGGTAAAAAAAAAAAAAAGCACCGCGAGAAGAGCGGTTCGCGCACGGTTTCGGTTTCGCACATACGCACATGCAAAAGTTTTCTCCTCGACACGCGGACAAACGCGCCAGAAACAACGTCGCGCGATCTAACCGGCACTGACGTCGCGAGCGAACTGAGCACAAGCGAGAAGCACCACCGGGAAGAGACTCGCTCGTCTCCCACCCCGTGTCCTTTGAATAGCGCGACATACCGTCTAGAAAAAACAAAAACGTCTCTCTCTTTGTAAGAAGAAAAATTGTTTCTTTCCCAGCAAGTAGGGTAACTGTCCCTATTAGTGTGCCTGTCCCGATTAGTGTGCCTTTATATTTAAATAAATATTACAGAAAAACAAGTNAAAATAAATAAGTAGAGTATTTTTTTATTTATAGTTATGATATCAATGGATTTTTTAAAATAGTTCATTTTACATTTATA
>NW_018020738.1:127014-192371 GCF_002006095.1 Pseudomyrmex gracilis
TTGGGCTAATACAAATCTTATTGTCAAAAGAAGAGTTTAAAGAATCGATATAAATTTTGAGCAAGCTCATTTGAAGTCAGTTAATTGAGTATTTATTCAAAAAAGAGAGCACGCTTGCTTAACAGCACACTAATAGGGACAGTTACCCTAGTTTACTTTGTAATAATCCTCAGTGCAATTGGTTTTATTTCTGTTCGCGAAATGTATCGCGCAATTGTTGATCGATATTTCGACAGAGCTTCGCTTCGAACGATTCCGACGTTGTTGCCAAGCTTGACTAGACGCGCTACGTGTGTTTACCAAAGGCTCTCGAGCGAAATAATATCGATAAAAAAAAACATTGCCAAAATGAAAACATCTTTTCTTTATTCTATGTCCATGCGTTCTAAAATTCCATAGTTACTAAAACTCTACGGTTATTTTATTAATAAAATACATAAAATAATTAAATAGCTTCGCATTATCTTTTGTGTCACTCCTTTGCATTATCCTTTTGTCTCTAGTTCGATCAACTAACGGTGTTTGTTAGATTTTTGCGAGAAACTACAGACGGCAATACTGTTTTTTGCGACATTGAAACGGTCATTGATCAACGCGTAAAGCTGTGTATACATTAAAGCGACGAAACGCGAAATTATCTGTAATTGCATTGGTCAGTTTTGACCAATCGACGTATTTCGTGTGCAATAGCCGTTAGGTCACCTTCGTTTTCTGTGTTGGCATGACTGAATTATACGCGAAAAGAGATACATATTTCTCGAAAGTGTTGCGGCAACTATTTTAACATATTAATTAATCACGATGCGCAACCGTATTCGTTTATTTGAATATATGATAATATTATGTATTAATGTAACAAGCTAATATTACGAAATATTACATATCAATTTACTTACATAATTACGATTGTAAATTCTCGTTTGTTGTCGTTCCTGTAAGTGATGTTTATTCGCGCGGCGCAACATCGGATTTGCCGAGTAAAATATCTATTTGTTATTATTTTACACGATAATAACTTCTTTACGTGTAAAAAAAACTTCCGTGCAAAACAACCACTTCACTTTTTTATTCGCGCGGCGCAACATCGGATTTGCCAAGTAAAATATCTATTTGTCTCAGTTTTTAACGCGATATTTACCTTCTTTACGTGCAAAAAAACACTCTCCCGTGCAAAACAACCACACTTCACTTTTTCACCTCTCGCCTTAGAAAAACGCTCTCTTGCTCGGGCACGATTCTCGGAATCGGAGTTCTCGCACTCGTCGCGTCGCTCGTGACATTCGGCTGCTCGCGCCGCTCTTCGGCTATCTTCGCCCCGCCATATTTACTGCCATTCTGCAGAGCGCCGCGTCGTTAGAAACGTTCCGTAAATATTTTTGCATTGTTTGTCGATTTTATATCGCGCAACAACGATCTCGGAAGTGCCGAATACGTAGTCGGGTGAGTGGTCTGTGTTTTACTCGTACCGTATTGCACAAATATCTCCGCGTTTGTTGATAAAATGTCGGTCGTTGTCGCTGTTTTGTCGCGGGTAAAAATTCAAGCTCGCTGGGTTCAAAGTAGCGCTGCAACTATTTCAAAGTGTCATTCTATATTTATTCCTTAATAAATATATGTGTAAAAATAGAATATACGTGTAAAAACAGAATAATGTTTTGATTCATTCGGAATCGCCACTTTGATCGTAACTTTCGCGACGTTCGGCTGTTCGCGCCGTCCTTCGGTTATCTTCGCGCCGCCATGTTGATTGTCGCGCCATTTTTCTGCAACCCCCGCGTCGTTGGAACGTTCCGCAAGTATTTTTGCATTTTTCATTGGTCGTATCGCGCAAAAACGATCTCGAAATTGTCAAATACGAAGTCAAGCGAGTGTTTGACGTGTTAATCGCATCGTGTTGCGTAAATAATTCCGCGTTCGTCGACAAAATGTCGGTCTTACAGTCGCTGTACTTGTTGCGTCGCGAGAGTAAAATGCGCGTTGTTGTTACAATCGCGTAATTTCGCACTCGTTCGGAAGTGTCGGAAACGCCAAATGTGAAATAGACCGATTGTGTGTTTAATCGCGCGCGAGTGTGTCCAGCAGCGACAATCACGTTCGTTTGTAAAACGCGACGTCATGCAACGTCGTGTTACGTCGCGACCGTAAAATTCTCGTGCGTTACTTGCGTTGTGCGTGATTTATTATCCGTCAGAAGTGTGACAAATAAACAATAAAAAAAAATTTAAAAAAAAAACAAACATTACAGTGAGAGACAGTTCGGTGCAAGTGTCTTCCTTCTGAAGCAGCA
Source organism: Pseudomyrmex gracilis (assembly GCF_002006095.1). Taxonomy (NCBI): domain Eukaryota; kingdom Metazoa; phylum Arthropoda; class Insecta; order Hymenoptera; family Formicidae; genus Pseudomyrmex; species Pseudomyrmex gracilis. Next base: position 129,302 of record NW_018020738.1, read on the forward strand.
ACAGGATGAGCATCGATGGAAACAGCTCGATGAGTGTATTAATTTTTTTTATTGTTTAACTACTTAATTTAACATATTCATATGGTGCAATTGCAAAATCTTTTTGCCACATTCGCTGTAACGTAAATTAGTATCAGGAGGAAAAGGAGGGAGACAGGAGAGAGGGAAAAAGCAGAAAGAACTTGCAAACACATTGGACGAAATATTTTTCAAAATTTTTTTACTAAAGAAACATATTTCAGTAACGAACACACACGGACAAATCAGTGGTCGAACTAAACGATACAAGATTAGGTACTTTTTTCTATTTTTCTTCTTTGCCTCTAGAAGGTTACAATGCTTTGGTTATCTTTTTTTTTTGGTTTTGAATATATTATAGGATATTTACGGAGATATAATTAGTTTTCCTCTCTCTCTCTCTCTCTCTCTCTCTCTCTCTCTCTCTCTCTCTCTCTTTCTCTCTTTCTCTCTTTCTCTCTCTTTCGGCTCGTTTAAGCGCTCAATTATTTTATTATTATACCAAGCGGCTCGAAGTTTTCTGTCTTGTTTGCTCTCGTGGTCATTATATACGTACAGCATATTTTCGGACCGTTCGATCACGCACAATCAATCGATCGAAGTCGTCCCGTCCGCGCTACCTCTAATCGTTATACAATAATTCACTATCGCTATCGAGTCCACCTGCTGCCGGGATGAGGGGACGCGTCTCAATCGCGATTGCGCGGTTCTCGAACGGCCTGTTACCTCGTTAACGCACATGTTACTTATTCTTACACACCTATTCGAATTTTCGCATTCCACACGTTCTCCAGCGCGTATTTTGCAAAATCATTAACGACGCTCGCGACAAATCGGAATTTATCTCTCTCCTTCCAATTGACCTTGTCGCAAAGTGTTACTTTGTTTTTAATTTTTTTTTTTTAATATAATAAAAACACTTGAGAGAGATTGGATTAAAGTTAAACGGATCGGTTTCTTCTTCTGGAGCGAAGTTGGAAGCGTCGCGGTCGGACATTCGGAAAACGAAACTCGAAGCGTTGGAGAGAATCCGAAAAATGGAAAATCGCGAATAAGCATTCGAGCGACTTGGACGAGATCGTTTGAAAAAACAAACCGTCCAGCTGTGAAAGTCGGACGGTCGAATTATCTGTGGACGAGTACCGCTCATTCGTCATTGCGCGAATAACGAAAATCGGTTGGTGATAATCTCGCGGACGTGTATTTTTAATAATCGTCGTATGAAACGTTAGATACGGTACGCGTGAGTTGAGATGAGACGATGCTAAGATGATACGCTTCGGCAGTAGTTACACTCTTACTTAGTTGCTTCGTTATTGTTACACACGTGATATGCGCGGACAGGATACGACGAAGTAAAGTAACGTTAAGGATATAACGCGCGATATTTGTTATTGATGCTACGTGTTGTGTGTTTTATCAGTCCGTGTTGATTCACATGCTCCTTTTACCGGCACTTGTTAGTGATCGCTTCGCTTACTCGACTCCGGCGACTCATGTGGATAATAACGCTCGTAAGTCACGTAATATTACGTACAACGCCGAGAGTGGATTTCATGTAACAATTCAGTTTGTACGATATCGCTCGCCTGCTGCTACGATTCTGCACGTTGCAACGAGTTCTCGTAAAATTTGTCGATATGTGTATACGTTCTCACTAACTTTTATCATTATATTTGTATTGTTTCGAATTGATTGACACACGTTATAAAATAAAATTAAGATCGCCATGTCTTTTAACATTATAGATATAGAGATTCGTAAAGCTGAAATAGAAGCTTATTAAGATTCCTTTTCAAATAATAAAAGAAAAATTATATATAATCTGTTAAAAATTATATATAATCTGTTAAAAATTATATATAATTTATTCTCTGTAGAGGTGTATTTTACGAACAGTTCGTAATTTTATGCTACACTCGATTGTGAAACGTGCAGATCGCGGCGTAGTCGTTTAGTTTCCTTCGTCTGTGCGTGCGCTCCTTATCAGAGATATCGGGATCTAGCTTACAAAACGATTTGCACACTGAAAGCATGTGTTTAGCACGATGCAAGATGAAAACTCGATTGAAGAACGTGTTCGCACACCTGAGTTCTCAGGGGACTGAGCTTGTCAGACTTTTATGAAATTCACACAAACTTTGCTTATATCGCCGTGTTTTTTTTTTTTTTTTGTATCATCAGGAAATAATATTTCACACACTCTCTCTTTCTCTTCCTTTCTTTCTCTCTCTTTCTCTCTCGCTCTCGCTCTCTTTCTCACGATTATGAAAAATCGCTCATAGGATAAACACACAAGCGAGTAGTCGTCACTCATTCTTTCTCTTTTATCGCAGTTGCACACATACTTACGCATACTGTCACACACACGCGAGCTTATTTATCTCATGCTAATATTATAATTGAGTTGAATCCTCTCGGCAATTGCTATAAATACAAACTATAGAGCGTAATATGTAACGTCAGTACGCTGTGTACATTATAGATTACCGTACAAGATAGAGCTTGCAAGATTCACAATAAACAATTTACGATGTTGTTATTTTTGTTAATAAAATATTTGTATATAAATTATCATTAATATGTAAACATGTAAAAACTCTCTTTGGAGCAAAGACTCAACGTGAATTGAGATCGAAACTTTTTCAAATTACTCGAGTTCACGCGGAAATTTGTTCGGGTTTTCGATTTTTGATATTCGGCTAAATCTCTCTTCGAGATTTTCTAGATTCTGATTAATCGAATTCCCTTCGATTATTAGTTGCGTAAAATCATAGATTTACACAGTGAGTTTCTAACGTAATAATTTTTGTACATATTTTGTATTGTATTGTTGTCGTAGAGAGACAAAATTGATCAAAAATTGTGAATCCTGCGCAGGCGCAACTCTTACGGCATTTTTACAGATATGTTCTCTTAAAATGTTTTTGGAAAGTACATCGCTTGATATACGTGCGCCACAGTCAAATATACAGTATACGATAAGAATAAGATTATACAGATAATCATAGTATTAAAAAGTAAAAACAGTATGAAAAATTATTGTATTGTTTCCCATTACTTATTGTTACACGTCGTGCTTCGTACTTTCGAAGTCGCGAGCGCGAGGTTCGATCCCTGTGTGTTTTTAGATTTTCAAGTTTCTTTGGATCTGACGCAAAAAGATGGAAAAAATACGATCTCTTGTTTGAATATCTTCGCGAAAACAAAACCTTTGTCGATCGATAAATCATTTACTTGTTTTTCTCTCTCTCGATCAATTTCGCATTCGCTCAACTTCGAAAGTAGAACGTTTATAATTATGAACACTATGATATAGTACTGTGGTACATGAATGTTTTTTTTTTTTTTTATTTTAAATGGATGTTCTCGATTATGACAATGTGATGACGTGCACGATTAGATTTTATAAAAGGATAGTCGAGGTTTATTCACGCTAATGTGTCCAAAAAAGCAGTTCTTCCCTCGAAGAATTTCCGTTGCTGATTTACTTTATTTGTAGTTTTGTTTTAAATTACACGTTAAATATATCATGCCGTGTTCAACTGCGCGTTTGTTAAAAAATTACGATTTTTATAATTAACAGGTTTAGGAATAATTGATCTCATTTACGTGTGTCTTTTTTTTTTCAATCACATTTACGGTGAAACGAGGTAAACATTGTTCAAGTAATATAAAAGTAACAAAAGCTACGAGTAGAAAAAATAAATGTAAAAAAATTCTAATCTACAGCTCGCGTTACGTCCGATACAAAGATTGGTACGTAATTGCGAAAGGATCTAGTCTTTCTTTACTCATCTAAAGAGAGACTCGAAATCGTTTCACGATATTATTGACATTTCCTTAAAACGTACACGCACTATCGCAAATAAGATACAGAAGCGCTACGTGCTGAAGATTCTTTGTTGATGGGAGTATTTCCATAATTGTAGTGTTTTTTTTTTTTCGATGGCGATCATAATGATGACGTTACTAATGCTGTGAGTGAATTCTGTAAATACGGCTCGACTACTTTTTCGTCCCAAATGTAAATCGCGTCGAAAGTGATTTATTATTGTCCGCTCTAGCCCACTTTTCTCTCTCACCTGAATAAAACAGCATCGTATCCTTCGTGAAAATACTCCCCTCTCGTGCACCTTCCTATCTTGGATTACACCGAAATGATCGGCGAGAATTTTATCAATGACAGGTTTTCGCTGACGATAAGTTCGACGTTGCATTATGTCGTTTGTTATTACAACAAAATATTGTAGATCAAAATATTATTTATTATTATTGATTAGTTTCGCTGTCACTTAAATTCGGGCAAAGTAACATTGAAGGCAAAACAATGTCGATGATAAATCCTCGTCGACTATTTTATTTCAATCCGTACTCTATCCATTCCTCACTAACTCGCGTAGATTTTTCTATCACGCGTGCTTCGCGCTAGCTCGATAAATTCCTATCCCATATTTGGATATGTCGCGTTGTACAAGCGGGAACTTTCGTGCTTTTGCACACGAAGTTGCACCAATAATGCGACAATAATATCTTAACAATGAGAAGTACAACTCCACGTGCAAAGACATTAACGTCCCTACTTATACAACAACATCCAAAATCTTCTCGAAGAGTGAAATCGAATCGTTTAATATACTTTCGAAAAAATCGGACGATGCACGCGCAGAATAAATACGAAGCAGATCTCTTCTTTATCAGATTACGCGACCCGACAGAGACCACCTTTATCGTCACATGTATCATCACGTACGACTCATTTATCGAATGAGTTTTATGTCAAAAAATGTCCAATCGATAATAAATTACATTTAAATATTTGACTTGAAAACAACAAACGCAAAATTTATAAATTTGATACATAACATTATATGTATAAATTAAAAACAAAAACATTGTTTGGTTATTTTATACACAGTTTTCATATGATTTTTCTCGGAATAACATATTTTATACAAACAAAAAAATTACTTGTTCATTTAGACGTCACATGGAGTTATGGACGTCCATTAGACGTCTAATGGACTACTGTCTGTATTCACAAAAATATGACTTATCTTATTTGGCTGCGTTCCGATACTTACTGTCAGTACTAAAAATTTATATTTCACGTCACATGCGCTATAGATTTTCAGTATTGACAATAAGTTGAAACGCAGCCATAGACGCAAATGACTAATGACACCGAAGAATTTGACAAAAAAAACGTCGTTCGATAATGCGCGCGCGTCGTCCGATATTTTCGAAAAGTTATTTTTATCCTGTTTCTCGTTATCTTCCGATACACTATCACTATTATTACTACTAATTTCTAGACCACAATCACACCATGTACACTCTGTATCAGTTCGTTTCATAAAGCTCTCTCTCTCTCTCTCTCTCTTCCTTGTCAATATTTGTCTATTAGATTCTCACCTAAGTTCTCTAGACTTTCAAGAAATACAAGCGCACTGCGTGACATTCTATTCCCATCGTGTGAAACTTTTCCATTAATAAATTTTCGCGCGCTAACGCGAGTTTCGGATATCCAACGAACGCGGAGGAGTCCCATTTGATGTATGTGCGCGATAAATTTTATTCAGTACAAACAGGTTTCCTGCCGCAGGGTGCTGCTCACACACAACGTCTCTTTCAAACTATTTATTGATTGCGGAGAAAAGCAGAAAGATTCTTCAATTATGTCCCCTATATAATAAATCTTTCACTTATATATATATATATGTATATACATCTATATAAATTTTTGAAAATAACTAGTATATCTTTCTATCTGCATTACAATTACAGGCTGTCTCTCTCTCTCTTTCTCTCTCTCTCTGTCTTTCTCTCTCACCCTGCGTCAATAGAAATATGTATATTCGTTTTAAAGAAAGATTTTCTTTATTCCACCTCGCAGAACGTTTCGCGGAATATCGTGATGCAATTATAACAAGTCACATATAATCATTTTATCCTATACATTTTTTTAATGCGAAATTTCACTACTAGATTTTCTCTCTCGTATTTTCTAGATTAGAAGACGAGTTGTTGTGGACAAATCTCTCCCTAAATTTGTTCCGCTTCTTTAGTTCAATCTTCTTTTAATTGCTTCTATTAGGTATACGTACGTTGATTTTGAAAGTACACACGGTAGGTATATATAAATGCGCGCTCAAACAAATCGGCGGCGACGAACTCTTCGCGCCAATTCGTCGAGCAAGATTGACTAACAAACTCGTAGACCTTTCCGCGTCGAGCACTGTGATATGCAAGTTGCGATATGACGTTTAACGTAATCAATGATATATCAGTTTGATATGCACAAGTAGAATTATTTCACTCTCGAAGTTACTTTTGCCGCGTCATTGTGTGATATCAATTTTTTTTAAACACAATCTTGTGAAAGTTTTCATATTTTCAGGACGATTGATTTTACTCGACATAGAAATCTATTTTCCAAACGAGGTTAAAAACAAGATAATTGCTAGACAGAGATTGTAACGTTTTTGATTGTTTTGATGATAGAGTCAACGCTCTTCTGCGCGCATTTCTTTCAACGAATGTTATATACGGCGTGTGATATCGGAAATATATTACAGTACGCAACACAATTCGCACTCTCTTTCTTTCTCGGCACATATATATAGATATAAATATCTGCCAAGCGAGATATTTCGATACGATATCACACATCAATCTCTTTCTCTCTTTCTCTCTCCCGCAGCTTTTCTGTCGAGAGCAATGACTCGAAACGAATATTTATGATTTGTTTTTGCGAAGAAATATTCGCGGTAAATATCAATTCGTTCCCGATATATGAAATATCAGTCGTGAATGTAAATTTTCGCTAATAGACGCTTTTTCGCTTTTTAAAAAATACATCTCATCTACCGCCGATATCTCGCGTGTGTACAGCGCACAATTGAGAGTCGATGATGTTCGAAGTGTAGAAAAAATTAAGAGAGAAGTTTGAAATTTTCCTAAGAAGAGTTCTATAATTACATTACGCTACAAGTTGATAATCTCGCTAATAAATCGTTTACACACGAATATTTAACAGTTTATATCGTGAGTTTTTTTTGTTTTTTTTTTTTCAAGAGACTACGGAATATTTTCCCTCCGATTTTAAAATTTCATCTAACATCTCTCGCGTACATCTTTTCCCCCTCCCTTCTTCCTCACTGTTCCTGATCATGGCAGTTTAAGCTAGCTTCCGTGTGTCCGAATTCGACAGTCGGAATTTCTTACCTACTCGCTTACCCTACAATCGTGGCTCTCGGACCACAAAGGATCGCGAAATATCCGTCTGTATATATTCGCATATATTTCAAGGATACTCACACAATAGGGAAAAAAAATCAATATTACCGTCAGTACTTCGACTACAGACCATAATATTAATTAATAACAGTAATCCTTTTTTTCATTTTAATTGATAATCCTTCTCTAATCGTGTGAGGATCCTTTTCCATTCTCTACGCACGCTCTCTTTCTCTCTCACTCTCTCTCTCTCTCTTTCTCTTATTTTTTCTCTCATTATTCTATCATCATTCGCTCGTTCTCTCTCTAGTTTCGATCAAACGTTAATCAACTCCGCACAATCCAGGCACACTTTTCTACTCTTTATCCTCGAACTAGATTTCTGTCGACCCACTTCAGCTCAATCGCCACAGTCATCACGCTGTTTATTAAAAATTCTCAGATTGACGTGTTATTATTATTATGTTTTATTATTTATTCCCGGTTAGCACGTTGTTGAATAACTTAGTAACAAACTTCAGTATTACAATTCGGTCTGATAACATTCGATTCGGGCTGAAAGGGGTGAACATGTGGAAAATATCTACGTAATCGTGATTGAAGAATTGATCTCGGTAACGAGGAACATCAATCAATCGCACTCTTCCGCTTTCTGTTCGGCTCGATTTGTGAAAGTCTCAATCGTTTGGCGACATTGTTGAACGGCACAGCGATCGATAATATCGTATCACGCACGGTTCTCGCAAAAACGCTAGACGAAGACTACTTGATCGTACAGTAAAAATGAATATTATTTTCGATGTTTTCCTCATGTATGTACGCAAAAATCGGCGACATTTTCTGGATATGTTCGTCACAAAATGTGAAATAGTACACACCGGTGAGTTTTTTCTCTCTATCTTTTTCTCTAATTTCTCACACTTGCGACAATTGGACACGCAGATCGATATTACATTATTATTGATATTACATTGGTCGTGATCAGACTCGAATAAAAGATTGCCAAGTAGTACTTATCGTCAACTCGGTGACAATAAATTCGCATCTAGATTCTGTGGAACGTAAGTTCTTTATAGACACACTTTGTAAACAATTTGTATATCGCTTTGTAATATCGCTGTGTAAGTTGTTTTTGCACAACCAAAATCAACTCTGTTTTGTTTTTTTTTTGTTTGTTTTTTTTTATTTGTCAATAAAAGTCCGAGGATCTTGTCGATATGTCGGTCAAATTATTATTATCGTATTTTGTTTATATAAATTCAAGTGTGACAAACTCACACATTAACTCCGTTATCTTTCTCGTCACTGTTTCACTAACGGTACGAGTTTTGTGTTGCTACAGTCGTGAAATTAAAATTCTCATATATATATATATAATATATATATTAATGATAAACTCTCTCTCCTTGCTTCTTTTTCCCCTTGCTTATTCCGATATTTCGCTGTTATAACTTCTACATATGTATACGCTTTTCTTTCCTTTTTTCCGCGTTCGTAATCTATGGAGACGGCACAAAGCTTGAACGACTAATGGTAGATACAAGTATATTACAAGTACACGCGCGCGAAGTATCCGTCCCGCTTTTGTGCTCGTTTCACCGACGCGGGGAAAAAAATGATTATCCTTGTAAAAAAAAAGCGACACGAGACACCGTCACCGGTTGTTGAAAGAGGAAAGGACCCTTTTTCTTGATTTATGACATCTCAAAAAAATCGTCGAGCGTTGAATCGCTTCGTATCTAAGCGAGATTCGCTTTGCAAAACTTTTTCATCGGAATAAATAAAAATAAATAAAAATTTCTCATCGGAATGAATAAAATGGAAGGCAAATATTCAGCGTCTTCGAAGTCTCTCATAAGATTTTTCCTACTTAAAGGTATATATATATATATATACCTCAGTTTTTATCTGTAAGCACGTTTTCGCGTCAGATACTCGCGCGCGTGCACAGAATCTCACGGTAACGATAATCCACGCGACATTCGGACGCTTTTTTTTCCTGTTTTCATCGCGCCTACACTTCAATATCGGTTTGTTTAAGAAGAAAAAAAAAACAAAAAAACCACTAAACGTTTTGTATTCTCTGCGTTGTAATGCAATAAAATGTACAATTTATATTGCATTTTTTTATAAGTCTGATACGTTGTAGTTTTTTTTTCTTTTTCAATTTTCGCGTGAGAAATTGATCGAAAGATCTGCAACCTATTGCCTCGATACAAATAAGACCGAATTTATTGGGATACTCGCCAAAATCGTTACCGTGGATGCACACTTCGTACGACTAAAACGGCATTCTTTTCTCTCTAAACTGCTTCACAGAATACACACCGAGAAAACACCTTGACTTACGTGACTAGGCTACGTAACGAAAACTGCGCACACGTGCAACACGAGAGCGAAGCTCCCGTTTCTCTCTTTCTCTCTCTCTCTCATCCTTTTTTTTTGCTGTGCGTATTATTTGTGAATTCTCTTCTTCGCATTCACTCGCACACGCGTACACACACATGCTTGCAATTAATTTTTGTCCTCGGCAATAATCTCACGGATCGTGTGTCGCGCATTTATATATATATATATATATATGTATTTATATATATGTATAGCATATCGACGCCGTTCGCTTTCCCGCTCACTCCTTCTCTCTCGTGCAAACAATTTGCATGTTTTTCCGATGGTGTTTCGAGAACAATGTTTGATCGCCATAAAAATCTGTTTACTTCGCTTAATAGCTCGATTAGCGGCGCAAACAAAATTCGCAAATGTTGACCGTCGGCGATATCGATGTTCTCCTTGAGAACCGATTCTTCTCGTTCGCATTTATTCTCTGAATAATTGACCGTCTGTTTGAAAATTTTGCTATTTATATTTTTTCCCCCAACAAATTTTTCCTTCAGTAAAAAGAAAAAACCATAAGATTTGATGAAACAAGACGGCAATTGCCCTCGAAGAAGTGGACATGTTCGCGCAATTTGCTTCTGTTTCTTGCGTTCTTACTTTCGCTGCGATTTTGATGACACTCGGAGGGAAGGCAGAAGGTGATCGGGAATCGCGTCTGCGTTGCTCGTGGGCTCAATGTTCGCCGGTGACACACGCGACCAATGATTAACGGGGACGACTCGACGACGTATGGCGTCGTTTCATCCCCCGGGAGGGGGCGGTGAGGGCACCACCGCTCCGATTCACCCTGCGGGCTCTGGTCCAGGCCTGCCTCTGCGAACAAATGCAAAATTGATTGTACACTGTGTCCACGTAATATTTACGTTAATTTTCAAACGTTACAAGTTTTGATTGTCGTTCGTTAACTCGAAATTAGAGAAAATCAAAGCTCAAACTCGACTCGGTTGTGAAATTAATTTTTTTGTGTGCTCTCGTTTTATTTATCAGTTGAAATTTTCACGAAATAATGTTGTGCTTGATATTGACTGCGTGCGCGGAGAAACTTGAGCGTCAATTTAGCGTTAAATACGCGCGACTGTGCTCGATGAATACGCTCGTATACATAGAGATAACGTTGTCCATTTTCAAGAGGAAATATTGAAACGGATAATATTTAAACGCATGTAATATTTGAGCGGTGTAATTTGCGCAAGGATTGATTAAAAACTTCGACGCGCGCATAAAACGAGTTATATATTTTCCTTATGTAAATACACGCGATATATTTTATCGTCTTGCGCGCGCGCTCGCAGTTCCACCTCTCGCGTGGATTATTTACGTATTTCGTACGTATTAAAACTGGCGCACTTAATTATCCCGCGCTTGTGTGAAGGTGTAGCTTTTATGCTTTTAGCGATAATTATAATGCACACAAATATTTTACGCTGCTGGGTATCTTCCAATCAATCTGTAGAAAATATCGTAAACCTTGCGCTAACAAAACGGAACCAATTTATTATCGTGACGTAATAATAATGCGAAATTATTTGAAAGAGAGAGAGAAAGAGACGTTTATATGGCGGTTTAAAATGTATTACCAGCGGTGTAATAAACGACGTGGCGATATATCGTTCGAGATAACCGTAATGAAATATCCGCGAGTAACACTTTTATTCATTGACGCTCAGCGGCTTGATTGCCCCTTAATTGCGCTTTGAAAAGTGAGGTGTCTTTGATATCCGAGTATGACAGAACGACCGCGGCCCGAGGCGAAACCACGTTGCCGTGGGGACACAATGGTAATAGTCCTCACATTCTTTGTAATTGAAATTTTCAAAGTTCCATCGTGCGCAAGTTACGCTTGCCACGTTACAAAGGGGAACGAAGGTAATGACAGAATCGCGACGGGATTGCCGGATGCGCTGCAATTTTTAAAACTTACCTACACAAACCACTCGTCCTTCTGGCTGGAGGAAATGTCACTGAAAGAAAAAAAATAGATATATGTGTGAGTGTATGTGTTTCATGACATTATCAGAGGACGTTAAATCACAGACAATAACTGAAGGCGCATTGCCTTCGTTTATAAAGACGGAAGAGTATTTCAGGGTTTTGTCAAAGTTTAAAATTCCGTATCATTATCTCTCTTTTGTAAAAACTAGGTAAATTGCAAAAATTGAAGTATGTTGCTTGATGTTCTTTAATAATAATAATAAAAAAAAACCGGTATTTAAACTTTTTCCTCTTTTCCGTCTTCAGTTTTAAAGATACTCAAAACGAATCGCAATAGCAGCTTTTCAAACTACATTTCCAATCACTGCAAAGCGAAAGAACATTTTTGTGAAAGTTTTTTTAGTTTGGTTTTTATAGATTTTCGTTCTGACGAATATAAATTTTATATTACACTAAATGGAGCTTTAACAGAGTACGTTTTTTTCTGAGAAAAAAGCTCGTTAAACTTGCATATATTCTGATTCGTCGCGGCTATCTAATCGATTTTCTCGACTTTTTAACCAACGATCTTATTAGATCTTACCGTTTTTCCGACGAAGGGATAACAATCTCATCAGAAATCTAATAACGCGATGGTACATGTACATAACACAGAGATATTATAGTAAAACAACATAAAACCGCAGTAACGGCATTATTTCCCGGGATATCCTACGATATAATTTTTTTTACGAGATTTTTAACTTCCGTTCCTTTCGACAGCTCTATTCGTGGGGTTTTTCTTTCTCTTCGGAATTTCGTCAAACATTAATGAGAACATCGCAGTTCCGGATATTAAGCGGACAAAGTAAAAGCGTAAAAGAGCGCGTATGTTTTTTTTTTGTAATTGAAAAGCGAACGCGAGATAAAAAAATATCCCCGTATCGCGGTGTATAGCTCACCTGTCGGAACCATGACTCCTCACTTTGCCTGGCAGTAGAGGCGGACCCGGGCCGCGCTGTGCCCGAGCCTGAGGCCCGCAGGGCGCAGCCAGTTTCCCGGCCGTGGCAGGGTCGTGGCCCCCGTTACCCCGGGCGCGATCCCCGAGCCGTAGTTCCCCAGGGTCCCCAGTGTACCAGTTCCCTTCAGTGTGGTCATTCCCATTGGTAGTCCGACGCTTGCTCCGTTCGATCCGTACATCTGTTGCACTAAAATTCCGTAAGACACATCAGTCCCGCCACACCACCTGCATCCCTTATCGACGATAAGGTCGATCATCATTTTTCTTTTTAACATTTGCTTTGAGCAAATGCGCGTTTTCTTGATATTAACGGAAATAAGCTTTTAACAAGCTTTAAAGCTCAGCTATTTTGTATCGCAAACAGCGTGATCTTCCTTTATTTTAGAGAACACAGAACATAAATTATTCTAAATACAACGAGCAAATAACAACATCTGTAATACAATAATATCTTATATCGTAGAGTTCAAACTTCCGAAGCTTAAAAGCACGAAGTGTATATACACAAGACGAGATTAAGAATTCTCAAGCGCAATTTTTGTTTTCGTACAATTCGTGCAATCTATTTTCCGTTGTTGACACGTGACAGCCATACGTGTACGCAATGCGCTTTTCGCGGCGCGACACGGTGGCACATACGCGCGCGGGATCTTTTAGCCGTCACTTATCTCAACGAGCCCGAGACAAAGTTTGCTTCATGGACGAGAGTTTGGAATCCGGGTCAAGCGGATTTCGCGAGCTTCCTCGACCGAGGGAAACGGCTAACGCGATTTTTCGACGCGGCGTCGCGTAGGAGCGTGAAATCTATGCACTGAACGTGACGGGGATAAGACGCGAGAGACCGGCGGCGATTTTCTTTCAAAGGCTTTCCGAGGTGCACGTGTTTTACTCTAACAAAAGTTCGTCCAATTTCTGCTGCTCGTATATGCAACTGCAGTTTGCGACAACTCGTGTAGATTTTTCTGGTTTTACGCTTGTGACAAACAAGTGCAATAGTTTTGGATTATTTTAATTCTTGTTCGAAAAGTTTTTAGTATTGAGTCGCAATTAATGATACATTTGTAGTTAAATTAATTAAACAAGAAATCAGCTATGTTTTCGTCTGATAGAACGAGTGATACTTCACGAGTGAGTCGAAAACGTAAATCTGTATCAAATACGAGGAAAATCTATTTTTAAACTTTTATTTTTAAACTGCTCCAATTGTTGTCAAGTCACTGGCAAAAACGCGGAAATATTACCAGATTAACGATATTTCTGTGCTTTTATCGGCTTACGTGATTTTTCGATGCAAATAAACGTTAAATATATACCCGAGACGTGAGGGATAAAACTGTGCGCAACTTTGGAAAGTCCTAACAACTGTATATTAACTTCGTAAAAGTTTCTTTTTTTTACACGTATACTTTTGTGTTTTTTTTTTTTTTGTTTTGTATATGCGTAAACGCGAAGCATTTACGTTTCGATTAAAGCGTCTGAGGCGAGTGCAGTTCGATCAGAAAATGATGACTCGTTGCAAATGATAGCTCGATAATTTCGAGTCATCAGATGTTTTTGCAAACGCGGATGTGAAAAACCAACCACGTTTGCAAATAATTTAATTAAATCGCTTTGTGAACTTTGTTGGAAAAACGATCGATCGCGAGTAATTACTTCCTATCGTATTACAAATTCGATAGTGCAGTTCGACTTGTATGACAGGATACGGTAATAGCATTGTGTTACATTATGCGGGACGATGTAGCGTAGCGAGCATCTCTCATATTTTTGTGAAACCGTTGCGCCGCGCGCTTATATGATATATTACTCTATTATACGTTTTCGCTGCATAGCTTGAATTTTAAACGACTGTAATGACGCGATCTCTTTCTCTCTCTCTCTCTCTCTCTCAATACGTAATATAAAGAAGAGAATTTATTATACCGCTCTGCATTTAAAATGACGAATTTTTTGTTCTTATAATATCATCTCTGTGTAATATCAGACGTTAAGAACGAATCAACTGTATAACAGTTGACATGTGTGAATTCGTTCTTTGTTTTTTCTTTCTCGTTCTTGGAGAAGATAGACGAACTATCGTTTGTAATTTTGTGTAAAAGATACGAGTTCGCGCGCACACACACAGTCTGCACGACGGTCGAAGTAATATTCTATTCAACGCGCACCACCGCGCGTAATATCTCTTAATTCAAACTGTCGCTCACAGAGAATGACGGAGTGCGCATTCCGCGACAAAATTGTCGCCTTATACCCACAAAGGGAGAGAGAGAAGGCAATTTTTGGTCGTCGTTCCGACGACGTTTTTTTCACGGCGTCGTTTTTTCCGTAAATTCGCCGAACGCGATATTTTCCGGAGCATCGAAAAAACCGGTCCCCGACGTGGCTCTAAAGAATGTCATCCGGCCAACAAATTTACGATCGGCGCCGAAACTGTTGAAGAGTCGCGAAAATGACTTCGAGAGGCAAGTAGGGATTTTTATCGCCGCCGGATTTATGTTCTCGTTCGGGCGGTTTATTTTTTTGAACAGTTTTCGAGAAGATATATATAGTACATATATATATTTTAACAGGTGATACACACCTTTGTTGACGCGTTTGACGACGCGAACAATAAAGATAACGTTCGATCGCGAAGATAATAAAAATACTTGCGTCTCTTTCTCTCTCGCTCTTTCGATTTGCACATCGTCAACAATTTTGAAACATGTCTAGAGAAAAAAGTCGAGATGCCAGAGAAATAATTCTAAAACGACGATAATATTCGCTCTCGCTGCAATTACCGTATTACGTCATCAAAATTTCATACACGTGAAAACGTTGACGTTACATCTCGGGGAAATACGGCGTTTCTCTTAAACCATATTCGAGAGACTGCATATACACGTAGTGCAATCACGTGATGCGAGTTACGTCACACAGTCGGAATATAACAGTGCCAAAAGTGGACTCTCCAAACTGACGGACGAGTGCAGTCCTGGAATATGCATGAAGCTGTAGTAGATGATCGCGCTTTCCGGACATCTGATCTCACCGCTGCTAGCCTCCATAAAGCGTCATAAAGGACTGTTTAGCGTCCGGCAATAATAATGGGCGGTATGTATGTGTAACGGGTCATCGTGAAAATAACGAGAAATGTTGGGTTTATAACCGGCACATTGAGTTCTTGGGTTATTGTGATCGACAGCCACGATTCTCGGGTTATCTCTCCACACGCATGAAAATATACGCATTTTAAAAATATACAGATATCGTCACGCAATATCATCACATTAGCTTGTGAGAGAAAGAACTTTTATTTTAACTCTACGACATGTTTCTTCAACACGGAAGATTTACAGTGGAGATTGCACACGTTTTTTACGGATAAAGTAGAATCGTTATGTAACAGCGACTTATTCCGGACGCTGTGATTAAATGATAAAACGATGTTTTATAATAAAATCGTGCACGAATCTACATTTGACATTTTATACGCACACAAGAACGCAATCGAAACCAAAAAAGAGAATTATATATTATAGAAATGTTGTTTTTCGAAATATTTCGTCGCGAGGAGATACACGAAATTGTGACTATCGTAAATCTCGCGAAAAAAATTTTTCCCGTTCGTGAAAATAGCTCCCGGGCGAAGTAAACAAGCGGAGAGAAACAGGAAGCCTGTGCGAAGAAGAGCTCTATGGGTAATGCGTGGCTAATGCGAATTCCGCGGTGTAAAGTTTTATTAAATTATATTTCACTCGGCGAATTCAAATTATCTCGGATACTCCGCGAGAGGGAGGGCGCGTATATATTCGGCTAGACCAGGGGTTAGACATATTTTTGTGTGCATGTGCGCGCGCGCGCGCGCGGAAAAGGGCGAAACACACCGAGGTAAATCATGGAAAGTGGACTACACAGGATTTTGCCTCCCACATTTTTATTTTTGCGCGCAGCGTCGAGCATCGCCGGACGCGCGGATATCGTGATATGTTTCCGTAATAAAAACGAGCAACGAGAAAGGATAAAACTTAGTTTCAAGTAAAGCCGTTAGCTTCGTAAAAACAGACTCTCAAAATCGTAGCTTCTCATAAAAAAAAAAAAAAAAAGAGAATTTTTGCGTATTGTTGACAATTTTTTATTTGCTTCTCTTTCTCCTTTCCTCTATTTCTCGTCCTTCTCGTTTTCATTCCATTTTCTCGAAGACTTCTCGTGTTCTCTATCGTCGAGATTGGCATTCTTGCACACTTCACGGCGAAGACCGGGACGAAAGCAGCCCTCTTTCATCAACCCTTCTCTCAACGACGGCGAGAATGCGGGATTGTGGTCGGTAAGGATGCGCATTTCTCCGCCCAAGTTTAAATTGTGTACTCGAGGAAACGATTCGCCCAACTATTCGGGCAACTTTTAATACGACCGCGGCTGCCCGCTCGCGAAGTATGATAATCAGCTCTTCCGCGCTCGCGAATGGAAAGATAGCGATGAGGCATCCGAGTTTTTTTTTTTTTTAGGACGCGCGATTTAAGTATTTGACGGGGACAAAAAAAAAGAGAAATTGAATTCGCGGTCGTCAGGTTAGGTGTAGTCGCGGTGCGCTCATTTGCGCGAAGTTTTACACAATTTTCACGTCGTTTGTTTGTCTCATTCTACATATGTTTTTGATGCATACATTCTGATGGTCGTTCGATATTCTTTGTTTTACTAACTCGATTTTGGAAGACGGACAAAAAAACAAAAATCGACAAAAAACGTGAGCAAATAAATATGGATAAACGATGGATGGACAAATAAACAAGAAGTGTGTAAATATTTGTGAGGGATTTGCTGGAGTGATTCACAATGTTGTATATTTTTTTTCTTTTATAATTTTTGAAAAAAAGTGTGAGTGTACAAACGAATGACGCGAGAGTTTTAGAAAAAACTTTCCAAATAAGAAGGTAAATTGCACGTTTTCAAACGTCAGAGTTTTCAATTAATAAAATTCGGTGCGATACAATACGATCTACGTGTTTTTCTCTTATTTTCCACCGCTTTCTGCGAAACAACGAATATTTATTATTCGCTAACGGTCACGCGGATCTCGAATTCGGGAGAAACCCGCTCCGAAGTTGAGTTTAAGAATCTTAATTAGGCGGACGGACGTGCGGAACGAAATCTCGGGGTTAAATCGCATATTACTGTCGGACCATAACCTGTTGCTGAGGACAGAACGGGGGTTTGTCATTTGGTTTTATCTATGATGATTGAACTCTCTTCCTCAAAAGAGAGAGAAGGAAAGAGATTACTCGCTGTCTCACGCTTTTTACACGAATCATTCTTGCCCTCACGTAACCGGTAACGAGGGTCTCGTTAGTTGCTAACGAATTGTTTGGATACAATCCTCCCTCTCGGGACGTGTTCCTCGCATTCATTAACATTCGAATCAGGTCGCTCGGATACCGAAATGCTTTGATACCGCGGATTAAGTTGATTGGATCGCATTATATGAGCAGCTCTCCGGAAACGAGGTTAACGGAATAGCCGCATAAAAAGAGAAAGAAAGAAAAATAAAGAAAGAGAGAGAGGGAGAAAGAACTACACAGTATAATATCGCTCTGTGACTTATAGCGAGCGGTTTTTGTCGAATATTAAACGCAATGCGCGCCAGGGTCATCCCAGGGTCAGACTGTTATAATTAAAATCGTAAAATTGCGTCAATATCGCCGGAAATTAAAAAATACGATTTGTTGCCAAAATACGGAAAAATAATATCGCATATATATATGTACAAAAATCTGTGATAAAGATTATAAATTATTGTTTGCGAGATCTAGCTCCGATATTATAAATGGAAGCATAAAGTTTCTTTTTTAAGAATTAATAAATTTCTAACCGTGAAAGATAAAATTACAAAATTACGCGAATGTTACACATGTAACGCGCGAATGTAATATAATTATCATACATAAAATTAGTTACTTTTGAAAAAGATCTCTTTTGCAAATCTGTTTAAAAGCGTAGGTACATTTTGTTTACATATCAAAGAGATGTAATAAAAACATACAAAAACATACAAAATTAAGCTTGACGTGATTTTATTGTTTTAAATTTTTTTATTTTTTAATTTTTTTTTATTAGATACACAGAGAAAAAAATATTTTCGAGATGTGAATAATATTTATTACATATTTCACGTAAACGTTCCGTTTGAATCTACGGCGTCACATCATCGTTTTTAAATATTTTGAAAATAATAATAATACGCAAATAATAATAATAATACACACTGGTCACAAGCACAACAAATAACAACTTGTTTTGCTTTTTAAAAATAAACTTATATTATGAGATAAACTTTTTGTAATCGAGATTTAATATAAGAAAGAAAAGCCATTTATACAATGTTCTTGATTCTCGATAGATGTCTTTTACGATGTACACAGATAATGAGTTTTATTCTCCTGAGGTCGATTTTCAAGAACTTAACAAGATCATTTTGTGAGGTTTCTCTATCCACTATTTTCTTTGATATCAACCATACAGTCCAATTCTTGACATAAAAGACAAAATATATAAAAAAATATATAAAACATATATATATATATATATATATGTTAGCTGTTTGCGCAAAAAAAAAAAAAAAAAAAAAATTGCACGATATATCGCATTATCGTCCATTCGAGCTCCACATGTTATTCCAAACCGCATTTTCGGATATGTAATGTAATTACATATACAGCGTTCACATACGCAGTTTGACGTGAGTGAAATATATTTGCTTTTCATCGAGGAATTATCACGGAATAACAATTAATTAGAGAGATCGGTAGAATTTATGGTCCGCGGGATCGCGCAAATTCGGCGATATTGAAGCGCGATATCATTCTCGCCGAAATACGTCAGAAGAAAGAGTTTAAATAGAGACGAAAGAGAACGGATTGATAGACAGACAGATAGCTAGATGGATGAACTGGCGGATAGATAGACAGATAATACATATATACGTTTGACTGCTCTTTTCATTTTTTTTTCGACCAGCGCAGCGATATCGCTGCTGAGATCGATAAGAAATTGCTTTTGGTACATGAACATGTCGCAGTCATGTCCGCTCCACTTCTCCGTTTTGGCGAGATATTGATTTGAGCAGGTCTCGGCGGTTGTGTCTGACCTTGACACGCTAGTACACGTACTGCACCATCTCCCGCAGCAACACCGGACTTGCGAGTCTGTAACGTGTTTCAAAGTTGGCGATGAAACGACGTCTCTCGTTCTCAGTTTAACACTGCTTTATCCCGTTTCTCTCTCTTTCTCTCTCTCTCTCTCTCTCCCTTCGTCAGACTTAGCTTAACGCTATTTGATCTCGTTGATCTCGTTCAAGTGTAGTCAACGCGGTAATAAAACTCTCGTGAACTCGAGATACGTAATCAGCTTTAGTCGTGTTCTACGCTTTACTGTCCCTCTGACATTATCTATCCCTTGTTTTTATTCGTCTATCGATAATCACACATGTAGAACGTTTATCGTAAATTACATACGTGCAATTATTATCTCTATTTATCAGCTCTACGGCTCTGAATTTGTCAAAGTCACACATTCGACTAATTTACAAATGTTTATCAAAACAGTATTTATAATATCCTCGAACCGTTATCATTTATCGAAGTTCTACAATGTGTTGAGAGACTTGCAACGCTGTCTCGATGGACTTGGCATCATTATCTACCTATCTTGCCGACACGCAGAAAGAATGTTTTACATCAATTCACGGAATTGTGCTTGATTTTTTTCCGTTACAAATCATTTGCGGTATCTCTTTGACACCGTTTGATAACCGTTCTCGTACATATCTCGCGAACTCTGATAAAGATTCTGCTGATAAAAATCTTCCATTGTGAACATCCCTTCCGCGTACGGGCTTTGCGCCTTTGTCTTCACGAGGTAGAATCCTCGATGCTTATTGTCGACGTCCTCGCCCATCAGCACCGCGGGATATCTGGGCGGACAGAGATTCAGCAGATACGCCATAAAGCCGGAACAGGACCAGCCCCAGAAACCGACCTTCGAGTTTATCGACTCGGCGAAGTACTCCACTGACCTGTGGTGGTCACACTCAAAGGGGTTACGATGTCCCCAACATCCAGGCTGATTTACCCCGCCGTTCATGTAGAAGTCGATGTGGCCGCTCTGTTCGAACTTGCCCTGCATAAAGGCGTTCGTGTGCAGCACGTCAACGAACTCGGCGTCGCTCGCGTCGAGCTTCTCGTCCTTGCTGACGGTCATGAAGAGCGGCATCGCCGGATCAAGACCGGTGATCCTCGACAGTTGATACGGGCGAAGCGCTTTGGCCGTGAAGGCGGGCACGTGGGCACCCAGACTGAAACCGATCACGTGGATGTTTGTGGCGCCGTAGTCCCTCAGACGTTCGACCAGCTGCGCTAAACAGTCGCCCACGTGAGGCACGTTGTGGACGGCCACCGAATAGCACGGCGGCTTCGCCAGACGGTGCCAGTCGATCGCGATGAGATTATAATTGCCTTTCTTCAGATACTCGTTTCTGATGTCTACCAGAGAGTCCAGATTCATGTCCGAATCGTAACCGTGCACGATGATCTTGGTGGGAAACGTCGCTACGAAGTTGGTGTCGGCCAAATTCGAGTCGGTGTTGTTCACCAGCAGTTGTTGAGCCTCGACCGGATTGTACTTGGTGTAAAGAAAGAACGTCACTTCCTCGTCGGGACAGGTCTGATTGGTGTTCACCAGACAAGGACCCACGAAGAAGCCTTTGACGTGTTGCTCGTCCACCGTGTTACTGACAACAAAAATCGGCGTGTTCCCGGCCGCGGCTACTTCGGCAACGACCAGAAAGCACGTCAAGAGGATTCTCCAGGTTGATGAACAACCACCCGGGCTGATGATAGTCATCATGTCGGTTTTGTCGTAAGCTCCACTTTGACCGCAACGTTGCGCGACGAAGAAACGTCTGCGAACAATCCCGTGCGACTGTCTGGTAGGAACTGGTCGTCCCGACTGGTCGATCGTCACGGGCGAAACTCCGCGATACGGCGACGGCACGTACTGCGACGAACTCGGAATTCCTAAAGAGTGTGCCGCCGCGGTGACGTTTCATCAAGAATGCATGGCTGCTGGATCGATGCGCGCGCGAGCTTAGTCACGGAAAGTGAACGTCCCTGATTTTCAGCGATGTGGTTCAAAGGAAGGGTTTTTTTCTTTTCAAAGAGGATATTAATCTCGAGGAAAAAAATGACGAGTTTTCTCTCTGCCGTGTAAGCGCAAAATTTACGGAGAATTAATCTCAAAAAGATTTAGATTTTCATCAGTTATCACTGGCTTACAGAAATTTTTCCTACTGATAGTCGATATGTGGTAAAAGAGAAAATATAAAAAAATTATTTGCAATAAAATTAATTCGAATAAAAATCACCTTTTTCTTCATAAAAGTAAGTAAACATTGAGTCGACCGTGTTATCGATTGCTTATCTCATCTTCTTTTCGTCGAAAACACAAGAAATGTTTACATGAAAAAGCAAAAATTTTAATCCCACTTTTTACATCGCGCGATGAAAAATTCGATCGCAAACGCTAGCAACTTGGATAATGATGTGTATATACGTTCTACGAGATTATTCCTATAGAAAATCACATTTGTATTTTTTACAACGTCTTACACAAGAAGTGACTAGCGCAACTTTACGCAAGTGGAACCAATGACGAAGTAGAGCGCGCTGCGCAATGTTTTGTCGCGTGCTTGCAAAAGAGAGAGAGAGAGAGAGAGAGAGAAAAAGTCTCGTGATCGTGGCGAATTGACCGGTTCCGGCCGATTAAATGTGCCATTCAGATATTGCTCGGATATACCGGAGCGGATAAAAGAGCAGCGAACGACGATCTGATCAATGGAGAGCGGTGCGCGTCTGGCGAAGCCGAACGATTCGAGAAACGATTGCGGCAATGGATCGATGAGTGGTCGGGGTGCACAACCGGGCGCGGACGACGGGTCGGGATTCACCTCGTCGACGAATATAGGAGATGATGCAACGGCACGTGAACCGTAATGGCACTCGCCTCTTGTCGGACAAATTGGATATTTCCGAGATACGCGTGTTTCCTTAACCGCCGCGCTTGTCGGAATTCTGCCAGTCGATATATCGACGTGCATTATGGCGGCGATATTCGTTCGTGTATTATCAAAAGGAACTTTCATTACAAAGCAAATACAGTGAATCTTTTCTCCTTTCCAGCGTTCAGCTCAATGGACGCTATTCATGACCGTTTCTTTGTGGAATATAAGAAATTCTTGTTTGTGAATGTCCAATGTGTGCGCGCGAATAAATAAGAAATTGTTACACACAGCGTATTACGAGAGTACGGTCGTGAAAATCTAATAAACTAGAATCAACGATAGATTCTACATCTGAAAGGCAGTTCAGACAGTTGAATGTCAAATCGAGAACTACGTCTCATTGAATAACAAAGTTTTATTCATCGATGATGTCAATTGATGTCAATTGATGTCAATTGATGTCATCAAAGTAATTAATTCCATGAAAGAATGGGTAAGATTCTACAAATAGAACTGTCTATCATCGGGATATCTACATTGTTTTCAGATTTAAGTGGGAAAAATAAATTGATTCAAAAAAAAAAAAAAACTATTATTAAAATGAAAACAAAAAGAAGTTCGGGTGCTTTTATTGCGGACGCAGTTCGAACAATTAAAAGTTGATATCTTTGATTTACACCGCAGATACGATAACACGTGCCCTCACATCGCGTGACCAACTCCAATGGCATCGAATGCTGGGTTGAATAATGCGCTAACTTCCTATTACGGTTCTCTTTCTCTCTCTCTCTCTCTTTTTCTCTCTTTCTCTCTCTCTTTCTCGTTTGCAATAAGCCGCGCGATCATGCTACCGAATATCGCAAAGCCCGAAATAAATGCCATTTCCTTTATACCGCAGATAAAGTGTTATCGATCGAACGTCGCGGGGTTTGCGCGTTTATTTAAAGAGAAGAGGCTCGTGAAAGTAAGTGTTCGTTCTCGTTACTTCCGTTACAACGAAATAGCGCGCGAGAAGAAGGTGAAATTCCGTTTCGAGTTGGCACGCAGCCTACAAACATATCAATAAACTTTCGCGAGAACCGCGGAGGTGAATATTAATCGCGGCCAAAAACACTTTTACATTCGATTTTGTCAGCGACCGACCGAGAACTGTCCCAATTATCGGCTCACGTAGTAATTATCGGTATTATCGATCGTCAGCTAAATAAACCGCTTCGCCTCACGTAGCCGCAAGTAACTCCAAGAATCGATACTAGATTGCCACTGGGGCAATTTACACATGCACAAATTCCATATACAAATTACATGTATGAAATATTAAATAATCTCGACTAATTAAAGAGAAAAGTCGATTAATAGACTTTCGGCCGATGAGCGTCGCTATAGCGAACCGCGTTTTATCCAAACAGTCTGTCGGGAGTGAAGTGTCAATTTCAGTTAGCAAAATATTTTCTTTTTAATCACACGACGATAACTTTTTCTCACTGGCGGTATTAAATACATTATCAATCTACTTTTTACTTTCACCGTTTATTCGCTATTTTACAGGATGAATTAACGACCGAGTGTTGATTCTGATGAAATATGGAATATTTAAATTTCCACATATTATACTCTCTCTCTCTCTCTCTTTTTCGATAGTTATATTAAATTTGCTCAAGTCAATATACCTTTATTAAATTATAGTTTCGTATTAATTCGCATATTTATATATACAAACTTGCGCATAATTTAAACTGTTTAATCTCTGTTTAACCGCTATCAACGCGAATTATTAATACTTCTAAATTAATTAGTTATGAATTTGTGAAAAATAAAAACGTGATTTAAAAATGCAACGTTATAGGTATATGATGAATAAAGCAGGAGTGGAGATCTCGTTTCGTTCCACGGCTTATCATACATTATAATTTAATAGACTCATGAATGATTTAGATATTCCGCTTAAACATAAAATCCTACTTTTCGTCGGTAGTCCTTTTAGCGGAGCCCAGTCCCGAAACGAGCTTGTTTGCATAAGCTATATAACCAGGAAAGGAAAGAAGGGACGAGTGTTCTTATTCGCGTTCTTTCTTTCGCGTCATCCGTTCGTGTCCGAGACTGAAAAAAAAAGAAAAAAATCCTCCGAATATAGATCAACGGTCTTCTCTCGGAAAGCGCACGCACTTGCATTTCACTCGATAAAATTTTTTAATAAACAACATCGTTAATATTTGGTACAATAAAATTTTAATGAAGAAAATTATTTACATCCGATCCGGTTAAAACGAGAACTTCAATATTGCCAGAAATATTTGTTTCTGGATAACGGCGCGTTTCAATTTTCATTACTCGCTGCTTAATTACAGTTAAAATAGCAATTACCGTAGATCTCTCGTTAATCGCGTTACGTGTACCTAATTTTCAAAGAAAATCAATATCGAGTAGACCTGCTTCAGTTCGCGATATATTCCGGCCACACGTATATCGGCCGGCCGATTAAATTACAATTTCCATTTTAAAAGTGTAATGTTTACGTAGATTGACGATCGTTACGATGAGAGATAAAATCTGTAATAAGCGAAAATTCTCGAATTAGGGCTTGTCGAATTCAGTTTGTTTCGGAGTGTACGCGCGTGTTATAACGAAACATATCGTGTGGCTCTGTAATACTCTGGTCGTCACCAGATTTTAATTCTGAAACGAATTGATTTCGACAGCTCTGGTGAACACGCCGCGATTAATTTTTGTGATTAAAAACCCACTACTAGTTCCTCATGACACTCCGAATGCTTATTTTCTCCCTTCTTCGCGAGCGTTATTTTTTCGAAAGTTGTGATTTTTATTTACAAAATATAACGCATCTCTTTCTTGCGCGCGCCGCGTGTTTGTTTCTCGGCGATTCAAATGTATTCAATATTATGAACCTTTGCAACCTGCACAATTATTTATTTATTAAAGCGCATATAAAACGAGAGTCGCGCGAAGAGAAAAGCGCGAGCGAGGAAAGCGTATTTTTCCGTTTTTTTTTTTTGTCCATGGTACGCCATCGGAACGAAGTTGTCGATTCTTTTTTGGGCCGAAGCCAAAGCATGATGTACCTTTTGCCTCCATTTATTCTGTATTCTCTTCTGTATATTCTCGGGAAATAGCGGAATATCGTAACAGGAGCGAGCGTGCACACATGCGCAACTGTTAGTTAAGGTATGAGATATCGACATGTTATTTTGTGAAAGCCGGATGCACTGCATCAGGTTACATTTATGTAAAAGTGTGTTCTCTGACTTTCCGCCGTTATTTCGATATTTTCTCCAATTTTTCCGTAACACAATGTAATTTCTTCGCGAAAGCGCTTTTTGTTTTATTATTCTTTTACTATCTCTCTCTCTTCCTGTCTCGTCGTTCGTCGTTCGATGCAAATGGGAAACGATTTTGTTGTTGGGAGAATTTTGTGAATATCAATATTATTAGCGAGAGATTGCATGTATATCCCCAGCTATACGCGCGCAATTTTCAAGAAAATTCACATCGGTTTTTTTCACACATCTTTCTGTATTGCAAATTAGTCGAATGAAATTAGTTGCAAAACAATTAGTTGAATGAAAAAAACTGTTGGCAACATTCCGTAATTATACATCACCGTCTTTACAGTTTTTTTCGACTGTGTGCGATTTCCCGCGCGCGTATCACACGAAATGATATATGTAGATACAATGAGTATATGAGATACAATGTGATATATGTAGATACATGCGCGCGTCGAAGTTTTACGATAAATATTTGGCGCCATTCGGTTTGCTTTACTGCAATAGGCGCAGTTTGACATTTGTTCCGAATCTGTGATACAAAGCTCGCT
This sequence comes from Pseudomyrmex gracilis, assembly GCF_002006095.1. Taxonomy (NCBI): domain Eukaryota; kingdom Metazoa; phylum Arthropoda; class Insecta; order Hymenoptera; family Formicidae; genus Pseudomyrmex; species Pseudomyrmex gracilis. The sequence goes on from NW_018020738.1 coordinate 155,756, forward strand.
CTCTCTCTCTCTCTCTCGCTGTCTCGTACTTTAATTTATTGCTAGTTCTGCCGAACTCGGATGTACATATCAGATGTACAAATCCGCAAACCAATGTGTTACGTGTACACATCGAGCGGATACTGCATCATATTTCGGAGATCTTCTATCTTTCAAATGAACAGGACACGTCGGGAAGGACGATGTAGATACAGTTTTAATCGGGTCGCATAAATGCAAAACTTTGATATCCACTCCGGTTTTTATTTGCACACAATTTCAGTTTGTCGTAAGTTTGTTTCAATTCTCTCTCTCTCTCTTTCTCTCTCTCTCTCTCTCTCTCTCTTTCTCTTTCTCTCTTTCTCTCTCTCTCTCTCTCTCTCTTCCGACTCGAAATTATTTAATATTTATTTCCGGGAACGCTCGTTGCTGGACGTGCTCGAATAAATATCGGTCGGACAAATTTTCGACAAAACTCCAACGAGAGACTGGCTACATACCGCATACGGATGTACGTACAAATATCTCTGCGTGGGCGCAGTGGTGCAACAAGCGCGGTATCGCACAAATCGATGCAACCGCGTGGCATGTGTATTTCAGGAAGCGAAACGCGTTTGTTTCATCGAAAATGTCGGTGCGCGCCGGTGTAAAAAGAGCATCCTTCGCAAATTCCGCGTGAATACACCGGAATCGGCCGTACGGTGTAAACTTACCATCACTGAAAAACACGCTCTTGTAAAATATAACAGAACGCACGGGATAAACGCAAAGGACATTTCTCACGATGAGCGTAAATATAGAAGAGAAGGAAAAAACATTTATCGAAAATTGAAAAAACGCGGCATTTCAATTTTGATTTCGCGAATAATTCGAACGAGAAAGTGTCTGAGAGAGAGAGAGAGAGTGTGTGTGTGTGTGTGTGTGTGTACTGATTGACGAATTAACGTAAAATTCCGGGAATGTGCAATATACACGCGCGATAGTATATTGTCGATAAATTGTCGAGGCAATTTTCACGTATAAAGGTCGTCATTGTTGCGACATTTTACCGTTATTCGAAACGCGCTACTGCAAAAAGATCCTCGCGCGAGACGCTAATAAATCTTACAATGTGCAACGAGGGGCGAGGGCCGTTATCAAGCCGACGCGCTCCATTAAATCGGGATATGACGTCGACGTACAGTAGCAATCGTCGTTCTCCACACACACACACATATATACATATATATATATATAAGTTCATCTGACATCTTTGCGAAATTGACGTCTTAATTTTTCGAATTTTTGAATTTCTACGTAGTTGAACCACCAGTTTCGATCGTGTTTTTTCAGAAAATTTCTAAAATATCTCGAGCGTTTCGAACATACTTCTGACATTTAAAGTGGACAAACACTCGAAAGTCTGTCAACCTTCTGCTTCAGAATTTTCCGCTTCAGAATTATCTACTTAATTGATGTAATTAAAACATTTTGTTTAAGAATTGCGAAATTATAGTCGCAAGTATTTTTTTATTTTTTTTTTCTTGTGTCGCGCGTTATTTTATATTTGCCGGACTACAAATTCGCGACGTAAATGGCGAAGCGAACGAACAAAGCGTTATTTAACATTAACGCGAGATGTATTTATAAGACGACGCGATACGGATTTGCTTTCGTTTTGCTCGGCTACAAACTCGAGTAAATTTAGCTCTTTGCTTGTAATTACGTTCGAGATATTTCCTGCGTCTCATAATTACAGACTCGTGTCAGCAGATACGATTGAAATTTCACAAAACACATCAAAAATAGAGATACGTAAGACAATAATGATTCAAAGTTGAACCTATATATATAAATTCCAAAAAGTGTATCAATTAATAAAGCGTATCGATTAACAAAATTAAATTAAAATTTCTCATCACGTGTATAAAAAGCCTCCGATCTTTTTTTACGAACATTGAACTTGACAGAGATGTACATATCTATTTTCATATATTTTAATTATTTTATTCTACATTTTCTTATATACGAGTCGATTTTTTTCGAGAAATTAGTCTAATTTATTGATATTTGAATGTAAACAATACGCTGCTTGTGTAGCACGCGTGCGACCGACGATTAAATCACGCATCGATAATCCGCCGATAAGATATCATTCGATTCGTAGTGCACCGAGTTCGCGGTGGATGCGCGTGCAAAACTCGACCGCGGAGACAGACGTTCCATTAGTCAGTCGAAAACGCGGCGTTTCTCCGGAATTAATTATCCGACGCGCGCTCGTCCGTTTGTTTCGGATAATCGAATTTTCAGTACGCATCGTGCGCCAGAGACAGACAGAGAAAGATAGAAAGAGAGAGAGAGAGAGAGGGAGAGGAGGGGCACAGAGAGACTCGCGTATATTAAACTAATTTAAACGCGAGTGCACGCGAACACTTCCTATATCTCTTTCTCTCTTTATCTCTCTTTCCTGTCTCTCGCAGTTCGTAATAGCAATAAACAAACGGGACGAAACAAGCCGCGAGGCACGCACTATTTGCTATCGATTACCGCGGGGAGGTGGCGGGAGCCAAAAAACAACAGCGATACACCGGCGGAATTGCGGCAAACATCGACGATGCCTCGCGCGCGTTCGAAATGTTCGATTGAAATCGCGAAAAGCCAAACGATATTATTAAAGGAGTTCGCGGGAGCCAGAAATCGAACGCGGCGCACGGACGATCGATCGCTTAATGAAAACACCCAACGTGCGATTTTGTTCTGCGTTTTTTCTCATATCCTTTTTAGTTTTTTTCTCGTTCTCTCTCTCTCTCTCTCTTCGCATTCGCTGTGTTTTCCGCCTTCTAATTTCACCGCGCCGCATCGTATCGGCCGCTGATACGCGGATAGCACAGTTGCGCATAAATACATAAATAAAACACACGCCGTTGTAAACGGCGATATATACACCGCGCGGTTGTCACAATAGTCTATCGATCACTTCGCGCTGCTTAATTATAGACGACGACAGCCGCGATTGTAACGCGACGGAATAAGCTTCTAATTAAGTCGACCGACGAATATTTAGGCCGGCTTTTATGTCTTTTCGTCAAGAGGTCACGAGTTCGCACGGCGCGACGTCGTCGGCTTTTCGTCGCCGAACGGTTCTAGTTACCGAAATTGAGGTGTTTTATTTACGAATTCTTTGTGTATGTAATTTTTAATCTATGAAGTATCTTAAGCGATATCAAAGGAACGCGGAGTCAAGAACGTATGAGAACGTTTCGGGCAAGAATTGTGCGTGCGTGCGTGTGACAAATGATGAAGTTGAGAATCAAAGCTGAACAACCGCGCGCGTTTTCCCGTCGACAGATAAATTTGACGGCCGGCCGCAAATACGCGCAAAATGATTGACGGATGCGTGGGGGATCGTCAAATGTGTCTGTCAAATATGCAGGTGAAATTAATTAAATAGAATTGTTGTCAACACACACATGTGTGAAACGAGATGACGCGCAGAAGTGTGTGGTAAACCGCTACGCAATCAAATGAAAAGCAAACACTACATGTATATACGTATATAAATACATATATAGTATATGTGTATATATATATATATGTATATGTATTATATATATATGTATATACAAGGTGTTTGAATGAGATCAGCATAATCAAGTATTAGCATGCGATAGAAAATGACGGGGCATAGTAATATAACATTTCGCGCGCGCGCGCGCGCACATACACAAACGTCATTACAGTGTAATATATTCCAAATCCGGGGCAAAATCCTTCGCTATTATTATATAATCTAATGTTTATCTACAATGTGCCGGTAAATAGCAGTGTTAATGTTAATTAGCTCACAAGAACTTAAATATCTCACGTACCTACCTATTGTATCCGTTGCGCGACTACGAAATTAACGCATGACTGAAATATATTCGTTTAAAATGAGATTTTGTTACACGTTAATTAGAGATAAAATAGTATTATTTTTATAAAACAATGATTTTTTATTTAATGCGTAAAATCTCATAGAGTTTGCGTTAGAGGGGAAGATGCAAGCAAAATATAAATTTTAAATCGAATTTGATCGCGAAAACAATTTTTCTAAAGTTTCAAGCCGCGTATGACGTCGATTCTACGTAATGACGTGAGCGGTATAATGATGTCGTTACATACGATAAACGCATAAATAAATGAATAATTCATGCCGTGATCGCGCGAGCGCGCGGATGCGTCCTTTGATCATTGGCACTCGACCGGCGCAGGACGCAACTTCGCAGCAAATCGACTAAATGCGCCGGCTAACATATTTACGGAAAAATTAATTAATTTCCATCACCGTTAATGCACTCGGCGCTTCGAAAGTAAAACATTTTCCGGTATAAAAGTTTAATTTTGTAACCAACTCTCTCGGAACCGAATAGGTTCCGAATACCAGAGGGATTTTACACGCCAATTTTAATTTTTATATCTATATCATACGTCAATATTTGAATTTGTGTTTTTTTAAATTCAAAATCTCGTTTTAAAAAATGAGATTACGATTTTCACAAAATAATACTAGATAAGCATTGAAAACTATACGTAAGCTCATTACTCGTGCACATGCTTTAGAGTCTTAATGGATTTAACGTCTTAAGTGGACTTAATTTAATACCGTAATTTATACCGGATAATTTAATTTACAGAAATAATTTTTATCTGTTCTCGTGTGTCACCGTGCCGCGGGAATACGGTTGTTTACGGTAACAGCATTACGCAACCTGTCGCAAGAGACAGAGGAAAAAAAAGTTTTTTCCTGTGTTTCAAAATAGTACTCCGAAATAAAGCCACAAAGAACGAACTGGCTGACGGTGGCGATGTTGCACAACTACATATGTATACACATATATATATATATATATGTACACGTGATGTGTATATATATATATATATATATATATACACACACACACACATCATACATATGCGTGCGGCAACGACAAAATGCGAATCGATTGTGTACATGTAAGGAGGGTTTTTTGTGACTCACATGGGAAGCTGACTGGGGGATGAGACTGAGCATTGTGCGCGTTATGGGGATGCCTCGGGGTAGGAACACGCTGCTTGCAAAAGCAGAGAACCGCCACCATTATCAGACCGCCCATGCTGAGTATCAGAAAAACAAGGGCGACGGCGAACCAAGTGGTCTGCATGCCTAGGATCGTCGATGCCTCGGAGTCTGAAATCACAAGGGAAAACCCTTTGATCAAATCAGGAAAGTGATGAGTTTCGTCGAAAGCGCGAACGCGCTTCTTAAGTTAATCACAGAGTGTGTAATATAAAAAAATAATAATAATACATGGAGAGAAAGACTTGAACAACAATTTAATCACAGTTTGTGAAGTGAACAATAATAATAATTGTATTTCTAACAAGTGACGTTATGATAAAAAAAACTCTTTGAAATAAAAAAAAAATAGAACCTCTCTCTCTGTACACACAGAAAAATGCATACTGTATCAAGTATATAATAAGTTTATATATCCGCAAATATATTATAAGATCTTTGTAAGTATTTAATTTACTCAAAATACACTCTAAATCTTAGTAAATTTGTATTTTGAGTAAATTAAATACTTACGAAAATCTTATAATATATTTGCGGATATATAAACTTATTATATACTTGATACAGTATGCATTTTTCTGTGTGTACGTAGCGAAGTTAACTGCAATATGAAACATTGTTTTGTGATCTTCATCGAGCAAACACGGAATTTTTTTTTTAATCGAGTATTAAATTTTTTTAGCCAAGTCTATTACATTTATTATATTTATTTATTATTGTCGCAAAACGGTGTAAATTGTTTGCTAATTGAAGCCGAAAATTATACAGAAATATATGGCAAATTAACAAAATATCAGCGGAATATGCTAAATTTCTGCGAGCGAGCGCAAAAGCAGTATCCGGACGAGTTTGTAATTTACTTCGCTACTATATTGCGAAACAGAGAGAGAGAGAGAGAATGAAAGAGAGAGAGAGAGAGAGAGAGAGAGCTGCCTATGGATATGTAATGAATACACGGCAATTAACCTCTTCAGATATGTCGACGCGCACGTACTTTCAGCCATTAACATAAATGTTATGTAAATTCGGTTCTCGTGCATTTGCAATCGTTTCTCTGTCGAGAAATTGAAACAATTTCGCCGTGTATACAAAATTCTAGGAAAAACATCGCGCCTTGCCATTACGAGACGAACGATAAATCAACCGATGTAGTACGCGACTGTAATTATTTAGCGGGCGGAAAATGGAAAATCAGAGTCTATTTATTTCCCTAAAAAAAAAAAAAAATTAAATCTGTATTTTTACGCGGGAGAAGAGAGAAGTCGGATAAAAATTGATTTTGCGCGAGAAAATTGATTTCACGAATAAAATTACACTGCCATTTGTTTCTCCGAATTTCCGTAAATATATAATTTACGAATTTTACGAATGGAAATTTTCTCTTTCGTTTGAAACACTCGCGCGGCCCAAATAAACTTGCTCGTACGATAACAAAGTTTGATACCGGTACGTACACTGTTATTTTCAAAATATTCGCGTTTCTACGTGTTTATCTGTTTGATACTCGAACAGCATGACTAACCGCACTACATCATGCGAGATTCTATCTCCGTGATCTAAATCGTTTTGCTCATTAAATATAGCGTGTCTCAAAAAAAGAATATCTACAAAAAGTTTCTTGATACATGATATGTCTTGATAGCGAACGCGTATTGATTTCGTGTTAACTGGGCAAGTTGATATTGCCATTTGTGTGCTAGTAATTATTAATATCCGAAATTACACAACGGACAACATAATGATTTAGAAATATTGAATTGTCGAACTGAAACGAGAACACAGAGTTTATTGAGTAATATCACGTATTTTTGCAAAACAATATATTACGTGGGTCTGAGAGATAGTAAATTTCAAATTGTAATTTCGAACAATAATTTTCATTGGTTAAGATTTTTAATGAATAAAAAAAAAAAACGAAGAAGAGCAAATATTTCGAGAAACTCGGCATTTGTAATGAACTCGCGGTAATTAAGACTTACTGGCACAGAGGGTGGAGGTAGCCTCGTCGGATCCGTCGCCGCAGTGGTTCACACCGTCACAAAGAAGATCCGTCTCGATGCAAAATTCATTTTGAGTGCACCGGAAGTCCTTGCAGGTGTGCTCTGCAAAATTAATGGAATTTTCATTTACTCCGAAATAACATTTTCACGTTTAAAAAATATATTTCCGGCTGCTTGTTTTACAATTGTTAAATTACGTTTTCTTTTTGCTGTGTTTTTATTATGTTTGGAATCGAGTTATCATGCTTTGTTTAAAAACACTGTTCTCTTTGAATGGTTTTTTTTTTTTTTTTTTTTATCCGTATCGTTATCTACTAAGCGTACCATGTATGGAGTTTAATTACCGCGGAACGTTAAAGGCCATTTGCATAGTGGAAAAATTATGGTAGGTACTTTCTTTACCTGGCGCGTGTGTATCGCGCAAATGACCCCCGTCGAAGGGTTGTGTGCAGCTCTCGAGTCGAGCACCCTCCGATAGGCGTCGGGGCTTCAATGACAAGTTATTTTGAGAACACACAAGACTCTTTTTTTTCGTGCGCGGTCTTTGACGTAGCTTTCTCGCGAAGCGTGAATATTTGCGTTGCATTCACAATTGTAATTTTATTTGAAAAGTGACAATTCTTTTTTTTTTTTTTATACAGTTTCAAATAAGAAAGATGACAATTCTTTGGAGGAAAGAACCGATTTATAATTGCGATATGTAATTTAATTGGTGATATTTCTGTGATATTTTTTTCCATTTTAATGTTTTTACTTTTTTTAATTTATTTTTTGCCTTGATTATTATTTGAGAATATTTTATCTTCAATAATTGATGAAAGATATCTAAGTCGCGTTTGTAAGTGTAGCGTGTAAACGGGATCCACAAACCCCACGTCGGCTCTGGGGCGAACCCGTTTACATTATTGATGGCTTATTGAACGAACATCGGCGCGGCGCGCGCTTCGGCGGCGAACATAAAGAAACAAATTTAATGAGTTGTCTGATTAGATTGCGGGCTGATACGATTAATTACCCCCGCCGGTGTGCAATTTGGATATCGGTCATCTGCCGCATTCCAGTTCATCTCGCGCTATTAAATATGAAATTATATTCGCGTCTGTGCCGCGCGCGCCGTGAACGAATTCGCTCGTTGCGAGGGAAATTAGCCTTCGAAATAGCCGGAACGGGGGTACGAAAAAGGCAACTCTGTCCGATTAAATTACAACGAGACTAGCTCGGCAAACGGAGACGCACTCGATATAAAGGCGTTTGCGCTCGCGCGCGCGGCGCGCAATTCAATTACGACGATCGCTTGAAACTCAAGTTCGACATTAAGCTAATGGCTTCGGTATATACGTTTACCCTTTTGCTAATGAAATCTTAAGTTTTCGCGAGCCGCCTCGCGCGGAACCTAGGTACCGGGTTGGGTACCCGCAAATTGTAAATTAAACTGTTCGATATCAAAATTTAATTTGCGGGGAAGAAAACGCGGTATGTTTGATGTTTGCCGTCTTAACTGTTTGCGCAGCGAAAAAGTTCAACATTTTACGCAAACTGCAACTTGCGTTCCAACTCGATGCATAAAATAATCTCTCTCTCTCTCTCTCTATCTCTTTCTCTCTCTCTCTCTCTTCTCTCTCTTTTTCTCAGTTATTATTAACGATGTGTAATGTTCAATATTTTCAACAAAATTGAAGATCCAATATGACGTTATATCGTTGTTTTTACGACGTTTCGCACACTCGTTATTTACAGACCATTTTCAGTCGCGTCGGAAAACACGCGACACTTTCGGCGCGCATTCCCGCGCGTCGAACCGCCCGTAATTCTCGAGACATCCGATCTAATTACGGTCCGGCTCGCGGAATGCGAGTAATAACGAGCGATAAGTTTCACCCGATCGCGAAAAAGCGCACATTGGGGACGAGGACAGCGATTTTCCGCGTTCCGTTGGCAATTATAACTCTTCGGGTCTCTCCGTGGAATCGCGGTGAAGGTAATAAAAGAATCGACTCGATGACTCAAAAACGAATGGCTGCAGAAAAACGAGTCCGCGGACGACGAACGTAATTTTACGTAATTTAATAGTTGGGATTCCTTTTCTTTCTCTCGTCCCGAGAGAACTTTCGTGTGATTTACCACCATTTTTCGAGCTATTTTTTCGAAATCTCTCCATAGTGAAACGCGAGAGATTTCGAGAATGGAGTTCGACAGAGTGAGAACACAAAAGGGCGGTGCGGTGAACGTTTTATTTCCAGTGTGACAAGATATTTCACACGAGGAATTGCTTCTTCGCGTGACGTTCGGAAATTGAACAGCTACGGAGAATCGTGTTACAAATAACGTATTTAATTGTAAATGATTGCTTCCGATTGACTTCCGTCAACTGAAGAGAGAGAGAGAGAGAGAGAAAGAGAGATAAGGTGAAGATAAAGAGAAGGTGACGCGAACGACTGTAGGTACCGACAACAGAGTCAATGTTTAACTTCTTGGATTGGCCAATCGTTTAACGTCGGGCGCAGTAGACACCGTATATATGTACACACACATACAGACACACACACACGCTCAAATATGCTCAATATGCTCAATAGCGACGAAATTAACAGTCGTGGCTGAGCAAACGGGATGCACAGTCACGCCGCGTAGGCTGATGTGCAGTAATACCGAGTGTTGTGCACATTGACACGCGCGCGTATTCGCATTTGCACAAGCTTGTAGGCTCGACCCGGACGGCTTTCGCACGTGCACATACTGAGAATAGGAATGCACGGCTACTGAATTTCACTCGGCACACAGAATCCGTGAGGGAGACGCGAAAATTTCATCACCGTCAGCAGGCGTACGAAATGTCGTCTCAAAGCAAATTGCTGATCGTCAGTTCTTCGTTTCAGCGCACGACGCGTTTCATTAACAAGACATTCTAGTTTCATTGTGAATTTTCGACACGAATAAATTGCAGTATATTACGCTAAAGGTCTGAAATCTGAAGTCAAACGAGAAATCAAGGAGATATTTTTGTAGTGTAAAAATATAATCTCGAAAAAAAACACAGAAATTTGCGTTAAAATCTGAAAACCCCATTCTCTTCGAAAATATTTATTCGCGTGTATCTCGCCTGTAAATCGCGGGAACAAAAAACGGCGCGGGGAGAAGATGAACGCGCGTTTGATGCGCAGATTAATGAAATGTTGAATTAATTGGAACAAAGCGTCAAAAGTAGTTTTCGCGTCGGGACAAGGCGGCGGAGGGGGGAGAAGGAGTCTCTCTTTGAGCCGAAGCAAAAAGCTCCTCTCGCCTCCAGGGAAAGACCTCATTAAATTCTGTTGTGAGATGTAACACTTGCGCGCGAAAAGCAACAACGTGACGGGGAAACGGCTCACCGTCAAAAGATATGAAGATCATTAAAAATGCACGCGGATATCAGAAGAGCGATACCGACAACCACCGTGAGATTTTAAGAATGTTTAATTATGGATTCGTGAATTTTAACTCGCTATACATCGGGGTTCGATGTACGGGATGTGGCGAGACCGGAAAAGAGATGATTCTCTTCTCGTGCAAAATTAAGTCGAAAATGTGTTATATAGAATAAATTTATTCACGCTCAATTTTCGAGACAATCCATTTGAAAAATAAAAAATTGATAGCATCTTTACTCGAATGGAATATTCTATTTTTTTTTTTTTTTCATCAGTACAGTGCTAATTAAAGGCCAATCGAGCATATATTAATCACCGTATCGGCTATTAAAGCGCGACCACTTATAGAAGATTATATTGTCAAACGGAATCTACATGACACTTCACTTGCGAGTTGTTTTTATCGCGCTCTACTGCGCGTGCGCGTTCCGCAGTAGTAGAGATGCGCGTATGTGTCACCACCGTATTAATGCGATTATTATCCACCGATCATTTGTTTTCTTTACACGTGATATTAATTCACTGTGTTACAAAAAAAAAAAAAAAGAAAAAACTGTTGAAGTTTATCTTATAAACCCGATGACTTTGCGACTACTTTTTTTTCCGTATGATGCATCCTTCTTTTTGCGAGAATATTTCATCAACCGGTGAATCGTTTTTAATACCTAGCTTTCAGAAATTTTCTTTCCAATGCGCGCCTCTTCGAACAGAGACGGATTTAAATTTTCAAATCGTAATTACTCCCGATTTCGCATACACAGTTTATCTATTTTTTATTGTATCTAAATTTTTTCATTCGATTTTCGATCAGAGAGAGAGAGAGAAACGTCGTCTTTCGCAATGCGAGCTATGGGGAAAGTTTTGTGAGATACGATGCACGATGGCAGGATGAGGCGCGCGGCGTGTTTGCGTTCTACGATGCATGCCTATTAATTTCGCAACGATGTGTAATCGCGCGTTCCACGGACGTAAAATCCATTCCGGCGGGGTGGGGCGTCGGAGACCGGGAGTCGGCGGTTTCGGATTACAAATACGCCTCGTCTCGTACCTCGCTGTTACTGCGCAACGAGGGGCCTTTGTTGCCTTGTGGTGGTGGTTCGCGTTACGGAAGCATCATGCAAATGCATAAACACATTATTTGCTTATACCGCCGGGCGAAATTCTGGCTCGCGGAGGTACCCACGTTGGCGAGGGGATGAGGAACAGTGAGAGGAAAGCGGAAAGGATTGTGCGCGCGGCAGTGGCGTACGTATATGACACAGACTTAGAGAAACTAAGACCGGACGACTCTCTTCTGATTCGAGCTCATCACTCTCTTGCTCTTTATTAAATCTAATATTGAGCAAAAGAAGATTATTGTCGCGCGCAATATTTCTTTAAATCGAACGTGAAAGAAATTAAGAAGTATTCATCAATTGGAGAGACGATACCTCGAACGTGTGATTTATCTTTTTTTTTTCTTTCCCCTCAACCGTATTAAAGCTCGATATACAAAACTGATAAATTTCAACTTCGCCCTCGCATTTGGGAATGTAATTAATTCCCGTCGAGACACATGCTACATACGTTACTGAAGCTAAAGAAGCCACGACAAAGAAGGGGTGGGAAGGCAAGACGCTTTAAGGGAAGCAAACGCGACGGAGCTTACACGCGCGTATATACGTGCGTGTGCGTGTGTTTATATACATGTATATATATATATACATATATACATAGAGTCGTATATGGGAACTATCCGTATGGAAATCAACTTGCTCCCGCCCATCACATCCTAATTCTCCCTACACGATCACCTCAAGCAACACGCTCACGCGAGCGTGAACGCTCGTGCGTTGCGTGAGGGTGAGATGAGCGCCCTCTGAGCACACGCGTGGTTGCGTATGTACGGCGTACACACGCTCTCGCGGTGTTTATTTCGCCCCTTCTCGACAAGCCCTAATTCCCTTTCTTCATCCTATTACCACCGCGGAAAGGCGTGCGCGCGCGCGCACTTGCGTATAAGTTCAACGCTGCCGTTTCAAACACGCGCTCTTTCCAGAGAGCGTTAAAAGACGTTTTCGGCCGAGAGTGCTAATCGATGGAACATATTTCGCGCAACGCGCGAATTACGTACAAGACCACGAAACTTGAACGAATATCACGGAGAGGCGCTAAATATATATATATATATATATGTATATATATAAACTTCTCTCAAAGTTCGAGAATGTCGCGCTAGCGTGCCTTAAAGGCGCGAGCGGACTAATGAATTTTCCTTTCCGCAGCGACGACGGTTGCCTCGAAATTGCACATTGCTTTGCCTGTTACAAACCGTTTGGATTTAGGAAAACCCGCTATTACCAATTCCGAGAACTTTGAGCCAAGTTTTAATGCGATAAAATGTACTGATTTTGGCACGATAATCTCGTCTGAGATTTCAACTAAAGAGTTGCGCAAGTTTGTTTCTAATGTTGAATAGAAGAGAGAAAAAAAATAGACGATACAATTGAGACGAAATTATGTCGGCGAATTTCCTGCTCGAATCGTGCGGTGTCTTCTACGTAACTTCTCTTGCTCATCATCAGGCGACACTTGTGCGTCGCGTTGTCGGTGTAAGTCTTCGCCCTATGTATTAAACGCTCGGGTTTAAGAGACGGCTCGTCGCGAGGTAAAACGCCTGCCTGAGTCGACCTCATTTTCTCGGCCGTTGCCTCGAGGATGACGCTTAAAATTGTCACGTGCGAGCGTCGAGAGCGTCGTTGCGGAGGAAACGTAAATATTACAGAAATCGCGCTCGCGGAAACGTCGCGGTGAAACAATGCGGAATGGCTCTCGTAAGAACGGGTAAAAGTCAATATCGTAACCAGGTGCGGTCGTAAAAGCGAAGGAAGACAAAGAGGAAGGGTGAGGGAAGAGAAAGTGAGAGAGAGAGAGAGAGAGAGGAAAACGGGTGGGAACGTTCGAGTTAGAATCGCGCGACTGTGTGTACTTTTCGTCGCACGAAGGCCAAGCCGGAGTCGCGTATAAAATCGTACGAGACCGTGGCTTCATTCATAAAATGCATCGCGTGTTCTGTAACGTTACATCGCGGGGATAAAGGCCGGTGCGCAACGAGCTGCGAGGTGCAACAACCGTGAACCGGGGGGTTAATGTCCGCGCCGATGATCGAACGTGCTTTGACATCTTTGCGCTTCCACGGCTGGCGTCTAAAATAAAGGGATTGTCAAACGCAGGCTTTGTCGTTTATTCCGCGATTGGACGCATTTACATTTAACCGTGGCGCGTTGACAACACAATCCGACGAACGAATTAATGTAATTCATATTTTGAAACGGATTAATAATATAATTAATATTTAAATGGATTAATGTAATTAATATTTTGAGTGCACACACACACACACACACACAAGAGTTTGATGAATGTAATTATAAAATAACGACACTTTTCGGAGAGGAGTATAATATTGTGGGTAACTTTGAATATGTTCAAAACATATTGCCAATTGTTTATAAAATAAAATTGTAATTCGAACGGTTTAAACCTTACGACCGAGAGATACGGCACGTCAGGATTATAATGGGAGAACACTGAGCAATTTGATCGCGCGTGGGGTAGTTTCGAACTCGGGAGAGAGAGGTTAAGCTGAGAGACAACCATCTAGTATCTACCGTAATGATTGTCTCCGTATCGCCGATCCGTTCTGTTCGTAATGGAAATGTCTACAAGTCGCGGTTACGTGTACATTTAATGTCAGTGTCGCGCGCGGTAGACGAGGCGGGATTGACTTTAATGTGCGGATTAAAGCAAGCGAACCGAAATCACCGCGGATAATCCTGCCAGGAAACAGTCAATTAAATTGTAGCAAGGACCGGGCAAAGCCCAAAGGATTCTCTCAATCAGTGAATCAACGAGAATCCGCTCCTCAAGATCCAACTGCCGCATCTCGTTTTATCACCCTCGCGGCTCTTCTCCCTTCTATTAATTAGTTTTTATTATTTCTTCAATTTCTTTAAAGTTAGAATTTCTTTAAATTAGTATCTCGCATTGTTCCGTACTCATTTTTCATATTTCCTTCGCTCTTGTCTTATTTTCGTCAGTTTTGACATTTGTTTCTGTACGTGTTGCGCTCGAGGGAATTTTTCCGAAGCGCCTGTGACAAATAAGGCGACGTCTTATCTTGTTTCCAATTTCAGCAATATTTATTGTTAATATTATTTATTGTTAAAACAAAACGTTGTTTTCTCTATCGGAGATTGATTCATTTTATATATGTATATACGAGTCGAGAGGCGCGCGCACGGGGTTCTTTTCAAAGCTATCGAATCGAGAGCTTTCGGTTTATCCGCGAAAATAAACGCGAGCGGTTTTCCCGAGTAGAGATTACACGGACTTTAAAGGTATTACCGGTTTTTCGGGCGCAATTTTATAGAAAACCACATGTTCAATTTAATCGATACATTTTCACGCGGAACAAAATCATGCGAAATAATATACATTTTGTCTGCATACATACGATATTCGGGACGAACAACGATACGTATCGCTCTTTCAATCGAACGTATTTCTCTTATTTCGAAATATATCGAATTTTTCTTTTTTTTTTCTGATAATAAAGACAAATCACGGTCGAATATGGCACGCGGTGTCAATTTCGATGAATATATTTTATTAACATTTTTCTGATCAATTCGAGAAATCTTTTATATCGCAAAATATATCGGTATATATATATATATATACAAAAACGACAATTCGCATCTTATCAGCGTGGTCATAAATCACCATCGCAGAATGGTAGCGTGTCACTGATTAAATTCCATCGGCGCTTTGCCGACGTACTATATCATCTGTTTCGAGAAGTTCCGTCGAATGGCGAAACTTTTCGCGCGCAGTCAACGCGACATATTACCCGCGCATTCATCCCCTCTATATATACAATGTCGAAAAGCAAAGTCCTCACACCGGGGGTTTCGCTCGTTATTACACCAAGCTGGTTACCGTGCCGATTTACTAGACCGCCACAAGTCTGGGAAATTATCGTCTCACTTCGCGAGCCAGTGCGGCGGGATTCGTATCGCAAATGATGCGTTTCGCTAATAGGATTGGAGATACTCATCCGATATATACGACTAGAAATAACTTCGATTCGTCGAAAATTCTCATCCGAAACCGTTTATAAATTAATAATTAAACACTGCGACGGGGGGACGTAATTTTGTGTATGTCGTTTTATTGTTAAGAGCGCGTGAAATTACGTGGCGCTTGGAAAAACAATTTTGCACGATGGCAGAGTTGTTGTGTATGTAATGAATTACATTTGAAAATGCGAGACAGTTTGAATCCAAAAACCAATCAAGAATTTATCACGAAGAATAATGTTTAACCTTCGACGTAATTTGAAAAACATGTAATAGTTCGATCGACTTTTTTGCGTCAGACTTTACTGACCGATTAGAATTAAAATATCGGGGATGTTTTTAACTAATATCGTACACAGCTCGCAATTTTTTGAACATTTTTCAGACACGTATATTCGACCTTGTTGTAGTCTCTTATTCCTAAAATTGGCTCTCCGGCGTTTTTTGTTTTGACTCGTGCAGTCTCTTCCGGCGCGTAGTTCCGTGTAACGTCTCGCGGCGAGACGATCGCGCGTCGCTCTTCCTTCTTTAACGATATTTGCTCGTTCAAAGCGCGAATAACTATCGGGAGTGTGGAATAAAACGTCGAGCGATCGGTCGCGCGCGTTAATTGACACTCGCGATCGCGATTAATAGCTCGCCACGTTTGTAATCGAGTTTTACTTTGTGTCGGAGCTTCGGTTGAAAACGGAGAAGTGAATTCGCGCATCGGCGTGAGGTTGCCGCCGGGCGTGTAGATTCGTAATGGCGTGCGCGTTGCGAGAGAAACACGTCGCGCACATCTCTCGTGCGTATGTACAAACGTGTGTGTTTATGTCGCGTCACGCGAGTTTTGAAAGATCTCGAGTGCGATAAGTGCGCGGGAGTGGCGTAAAAAGAAACGGCAATTATCGGGCGCGAGTGCATTCAACCATGGGGACTTGGCGATTCGTGGAATAAAAATGGACGTTCGAGCCGGTAGAGTCGGTAGAGCCGGTCGATCGGAAAAGCAGCGACGACGAAAAACACCATCATCGAAATCAGTGAGTTTACATTTGTTCACTTATATACGAGTTGAAGCGTCAATCACAAACGGGATGAGCATTGCAATATTGTGTATGAAGTTCACCGGAGTGTTAGATTATTACTTCAAGTTGGTCACACACATGTTGCCGCTAACAAAAATTGCACAAAATGGAGCAACAAAAAGTGTCACATTTCACAAAAATATTAGTTTAGCAGTTTCGGGGATTTGTATTCCAATACAAATTATTGGTTTAATAACAATAATTCGATGAGATGACAAGTCGCACGTTTTCTTTGCGATTTTTCACGCAATTTCACGAGAATGTTTTATTACGTTTAATTAAATTTTCAACGTTTAAATAAACTGTCTAATTAACGCAATATATTTCTCTCTCGCTCTTTATAAGATGTAAACCGTTGCTAATGACGCCGTTGATAAGGCTTAAATGTAACGATGTACGTGCCGCTGAATAATATAACCGCTGGTATTTCGCGCTGTAATTCCGCGCTGTCAGCCTTAAATCTAGGAGTCGAGAATATCGACACGTCCATTTCGTGAAACGAGGAGAATTGTTGGGTAACGTAAAACTGCCGGTAATTGTATGGAATTATGGGACGGGCGTGCGCGAATAAAACTTCGCAAAATAAGACACTTTTTGTAGCTCTCAGGCGCTCTCAAAAGAATTAGATAGATAGATAGATAGAATAATGTCTTTATACCGGCCCTCTCGATCGCCTTTCAGATGCTAATATAATATAAGAAGCTATACTTTATTAAAACCTGCATTCTTCTCTCTTTTATAATATCGGAAAAAAGATGCGCTAAACTATACACAATCATGGACGAGATTCATCGATTGATCAGTTGTTGAAGTTTTAATTATTTTTAATTTATTTTTAATTTCAATTTTCGACACATTTTTCATCACTTTGTGATGTGATACAAATTTGTGTATATCTATTTTAATTTTAAATTGAGAAATTTATTCCGGTATTATATAATGTTTCAAAACTGGCGAAAGAGAGGGATGGGATTTTGCCGAGTTCAGATTGGAGCTCTTCACACCATCATGTTTCACTGATAATTCTCGACTTCCGGCCGCGGTCGAGCGGAAGAGATTGATACGGTGACGCGTTTCCCTATTCCTAGATTCAAATGACGCGTCCGAACAAAAACGGAGCGAAAACGCGTGATATTGAAAGGAGGAGAACGAATGCTCTTTCGGAAGAGAGGGTGGGGATTGAACGCGCATCGAAATCGATATGCGAATGGTATCCTCCTCTCTCTCTCTCTCTCAGAAACCGGGGGAAGATTGAAAGTGCGTTCGCGCTAGCGACGGCAAGAATTGAATTCGTCGGGCAAAAAGAGAGAAGGGCGGCGGAAAGCGAGAGCTCGCGCGGCTTAAGACCCCCGGCGGAATAAGAGACAAGAGAGGACGAGGACAAGAGGATAAGAAGGGTGGAGAGACGAAAAGGAAATGGAGGCACTCGGAGGAAGTCGAGCGCGATAGCACATGAATCATCCTTCCGATCGAGATCACTGAGAAAAAGAGACTTCCCTCTCTTCCGACGGCCATAATACCGCGTGCCAGATGAAGTTATTAATTCCTGCTATTGCACTTTCCATCCCTCACCCGCATCCTTCATCTCGACGTTTGCACGTCCGCCGAACGTGCGGCAAGACGTGCAGTCTCGTATCCGGTCGGATAAAATAAAAAAAAAGGGCGCACGCGCGTGGATCTCGTAAAATCCCGAATTAAATATCCAAGCTTCCAAGGTAGACATATTACACACGAGGATAGAAGAATAGAGCGTTCTTTAATATTCTCTTTTATTATTCACCTCATTTCTTTCATCCTGTGTGTGTGTCTTGCACGCGAGCTGCGGTTAACGTCATCCCACGCGTGCTTATTAACAAGGAAAATGACACGTATTCGCGACGACGAGAGACATATGTACTTGCCAACGTTTCGAATCCCTCGCGGCAAAAGTTGAGGGTTGGAATCTCCGAGGACGCGCGGCGGCCAACTATTCGAGCAAGATTGAGAGAGACTTGACGGCACGGCGTACTTAAGTGTCTCGCCGGATTACACGCTCTGTGCCGACAGCAATGCCTCGCACGCGTGAAGACACGCTCTGAAGGGGTGCTCGAGAGAGAGAGATAGAGAGAGAGAGAGAGAGAGAGACAAGGAGAAAGGGAGAGGGAGGGAGGGAAGATGAGGAAGAGAATAAGAGGGAGAGAGAGACATCCGCGATTCCAGACTGTTTGGAGTTTCTCGCATTGCACATCGCGCACACAAGAGAGATATGTGTGCGCCATGTTATTTCAGCATCACGCTCAGATATTTACAATCGCGACGCGATACGCCGGCGGATATTTGTCGTGTGTGTGTGTGTATAGATGCGTGTCTTCTCTAAAAGGGTTGACATCACTTTCCGACTTCTCATCGTGATATCACTTTACCTCTCCAGAGCCATCCTTGCAATTTCCAGTATTTACTTTAACAAGAATCCATGGAAATTGCACTCCTGATACGATTAGTTTGGTGAGACAACAACACGCAGTGTTGTGTTAAATCCTATGTAAAAAAATCCATTTGGACCGCAAAGTGCGCGTTTTGATATCGAATGTATCGCATCTATTGTTGCCTCTTTTTCGCGTTGCCGATTGGTTGATCGAGTCGAGTCCAGTCGAATCGAATCGGTAAGATCGAGAGAGTAAATAATGACAGAAAAGCGATTTTGACAGTTCGTCGTATACGTGGAGAAAATTCAAAACGTGACTAAAATAAAGTCACAAAAAAGAGTAGAAAAACAACACGTGACTAAAGTAATGTGACGGCAATTTATATTATATATAACATTAAATACTATATATTATACATATAATTTCTTATATATTTATGTTATATTACTTTATATATTTATGTTATATTACTTTATATTGTATTATTATATGCATTATATACATACTACAGTAAAGTCACTGACCGCGGCCGCGCGACTTTGGGAGCGGTCACTGACCTCGGCCGCGTGGCCTTGGCGGGGTCACTGACCTCGGCCGCGCGGCCTTGGCGGGGTCACTGACCTCGGCCGCGCGGCCTTGGCGGGGTCACTGACCTCGGCCGCGCGGCCTTGGCGGGGCACTGACCTCGGCCGCGCGGCCTTGGCAGGGTCACTGACCTTAGCCGCGCGATCTTCGCGGAGTCACTGACTTTGGTTACGTGATTACGGTATATATATATGTGTGTGTGTGTGTGTTTGTGTTTGTGTATGTATTATACATAGATATAGAATATTATATATAACATATATAATATTCTCTTTTACTCTTTTTCCTGTGACTTTAGTCACATAGTGTTTTTCTACTCCTCCTTGTTACGTTATTTTAGTCATGTGTTGTTTTTCCATTCTCCCCTTTTTCTTTTATTTTTCGAGTTTGATTTTCATGCGTTATTTCTGACATCTCTCATATGTGTATTACATAGTTTGTAAGACATATATATTAGCTGTCATCGCGGTGACAAGTTGTGTTCACTGACACAATACGTTAAAATACAAATAACAATAGCGTGCGCGTAGCGCGCACTTGTGTTGTGCTAGTAATTTAAATAATTCTTTTTATATCGGGGAAAAATTAAAATCATTCGCGTGAATGTTAACATACTCAAATATCATACACTTAAATTTCTTTTTATTGCGCAATTTTATATTTTATATCATTGGTAAAATAATTATTAATTTGCGAAAAAATTTTTTTGGCTTTTTTCTCTGTTTTGAAAACCAGACGCAAAGAAATATATGCGCGAGGTCTCGATTAATCTGAACTCCGGTTCGGCGGAAAAAAACGGTGAAATCGGTAGCTTTTTTTCCGAATGAGAGGCCATAAATTCACCGCGCTAAACAGACAACGCGGAGAGGTGTGTGTGTATGTGTGTGTGTGTGTGTGTGTGTGTGTGCGCGCGCGCGCGCGCACGAAGAGGGCGGAGAAAATGGACTGACCGCGCGTGAGAGGACACACACATAGTAGGGCATGAAAATCTGTCGCCCCAGACAATACCCCTTGGGGTTTCCTCGGTTGCGGTTGTCACTTTTCGACCACACCGACTAGGCGGAATCCGCGCCTCTGTGCGCGATCGCACGCGTTCCAATTTATCAGCCGGCGCGCGTCGATGTAGCTCTCTCAGGGATTCCGCTCGGAGAAGAAATTCTCCGAGCCGGAACCAATTAATTACTTTGACGATCGTGAAATTCCGAGTGTTGTGAGACTCATCGGCCGGCCATAATTGACTTGTCGGATATTTGGTTACACGGCCGCCCTTCATTAGATTTGCGTTTCTTATCTTGCGCTTCTTATCTCTTCGCGGTTTTGCGTCTGCGTGAAAAACTGCACTTTTTTAAAAAGAAACTTTTTTTGTCGGAACTGTGCAAATTTTTGTCTCTCTACTGAGGCGTCGATGCCGAAGAGATGAATTTTACAAGACAGAAAAAACACGTACTTTACTTCATGGGAGTTAAATATTACTTTCCACAACGCGCGTGGGTTTTGACACTTGAGGCGTAATATTTCGAAGATAAACAAAAAGAGAGCGCAGAATGTGGCTCGTAGTGTCGCAATAAAAACTCTGAGATAAACGGCACGCACGACAAAGGAGACGTATAAATCCACGAGGAGACGGAAGAGCCGTGTAACGTCTCTCACGTCGCGTAATGTCGCGTTTTTGTAACGAAGTCGAGAACATAAGCGGATCGTAAAATATGTATTTCCCGGTCAGCCTGTGTCAGGAAGCGCGACGGGGAGTTCTTTTCCCCCCGCGGCGAGAGGATTGCGTGGCATAATCCCCCAACGACGCACGTTAAGCCGCCGACGTCAGCTCCCGTCGTCTATCAATTAATCACGCGAGGTAATTAGCGTCGCGCGCAAAAAGGCGAGAGCCACATCGCGACCGCGTAATAATTACCGAGCTGCGGAACGTTCGCGATCGCTTCGGACGCGCAGCGACGCATTAAAAGGGACGGGACTGGAGCGCGAAAGAGCAACCGGAACGCGCGGGTGATGAAGAGACGCGTCAACGGGAGAGAGAAGGGCGTAACGCGCGCGGTCACTCTCGCGGTTCGCATTCTGCATAATTATACGACGAATTGGTATGTGATGTTGTTGCGAGCGCGTAATGTTGCCGAACCGAAACTCGATAACGAGGGTGTGTTTAACTGTGCGAGATTCCTGCGACAACACGCGGCCGGTCGAGAACGAGAGAGACAGAGACAGAGAAATCGTTGGGATTACGACATGTGAATCGAAATGTCGATCTAATTCGAAATTCGATTTCGGATCTCGAAGCGCTTGTTCGATTCGGTTCGATTGCGAAACACGTTCTTCTTAGGCACAATGCGTATACGACGTTTGTTCGCGCATATTCGCGAATATCACTTCGCGGGGATATTGGATGTGTTTCAATTCTCTCTCGGGAGGGAGAGGCGCGCGCGAACAGGAGTCGAAGAACAACAACGATCGGGACGCGCGACCGAGATTTGCGCGTCTTGTGTTTAGCCGCCGAACTAACTTAAATTAACTCTCTCGGATTATCCTTGAAGTGCTCCCTTATAACCGCTGGAAGATTACAACTCGAGGAAATTGTTCGGCAGACGAGAGGGAGAGGAAGAGATAGATAGAGCGAGAGAGAGAGAGAACGCTGAAGTTCGACACCTGTCGAGTCTCGGAGAGGCTAGATAGCTACTTCGTCGAGCTAGTCTCTTAGTCATCTCTCTCTCTTTCGAGTGTGCAAGACGCGGCGAAGTCGTAGAAGTGCTCGAGAGATTAACGCTTTCTCTCTCTCTCTCTCTCTCTATATATATATATATATATATATATATATATATTCGTTTTTATTGTGCGCCGTTACTTGCGCGCACGCGTGTATGAATTTTCGAGTATCTCTCGTGGATTATTACGAACACTTTCAATTCCTCCTAAACTACCTTAAACACGATGTAACTATCAAGCGCGTAATGATAACGATAAACTCCGAACGTATACATGTACATTACGGACATGTATATTACGGAGTTGGAGTTGCGCGTTGCATTGTCGTTGATCATATATACATTTATATCAAAACTCGTAATTTAGCGCGCGCTAAATTCCATAATCAAGAGGGCGCGTAACAGGCGACGAGCATCTACGCGTTTTATCAGGATTCTAGCACGCGCACGCGCGCGCGCACGAAGATATAAAAATATAGCGGCTGCATTTGTCCCCGGCGCTCATTTTTCAGCCACCTTATTACATGGAAATATTACGCCGGGTCTCACCCGAGAGAAAGAGCGAGAGAGAGAGAGAGAAAGAGAGAGAGAGAGAGAGAGAGAGAGAGAGAGTGAGGGGGCGCGGCGCGGTGCGAGACGGGAGGGAAGCGAGATAACGATTCGCGCGAGGAGCGATGTGGTACACTTTTTCCTCGGTATTAGACGGCGAGCGCCGAGGGTGGGAGTCGTCTCATTTCAATGTCTGCCGTATTATTAACGGTCTTTTGTCGGCTCTCTCTTCTTCTTGACAAAATTGTCGACGGGAGTGGCATTTATCGTGTCGCGAACCGACGCGGATTCGCAACCTTCGTAATGAAAAAATCTCGTCCCGCAGAGAGATGTCTTATCCTCGGTGACACGAGTCACTTTTTGATTAGCGACACTTGACATTGTGTTACATATCGATGTATAAAATATACAAGTCAGTGTCTTTTATGCGGCAAAAGTTGTTGAATTGCCAAATAAAGTCGGAAATGTTGTCTCGAAAGTTCGTTTCATATATCGCGCTATATATATATATATATAGTTTGGCACACGATCACTGGAGGGTTTGTCTATCGACGAAGCTAATCGAAGTTCGCGTGTTATATACATATATATTGCGCCGCATCGCCGCGATGTAGTTGTTATCATATACAAAATGGCGTATCGAATATACCCGGGTGTTTCGTACGGGTCCAAATTAAAACGTCGATCCGACATCGATAACGACGTCATGTAATTAACGCGTGCGCCACCTCCATTTCAATTACAAATTTTATTCAATATTTATACGCCGACTTTTTACCAATCGACGGGGAAGCTCGCGCCATCGCGTTGCAGAATGCGGTATCCGTGTTTCGGCTTGCTCGCGTGAAAACTGAAAATGGCTCGTTAAGCTAGTCAATTACGCGCGTTGTTTGTCTTGCGCAAGCTTCGCGAGAGATATTTCACTGTGCGCACGTGTGTGTGAGGATGTGTGTGTGTGTGTGTGTATGACAAAGCCGCAGAGATTTTTTCGCCGCGACTGTAACGAACTTCCAATCGAATCGGTTGTTTGCAAAACCGCATTAGTGA
This sequence comes from Pseudomyrmex gracilis, assembly GCF_002006095.1. NCBI lineage: Eukaryota > Metazoa > Arthropoda > Insecta > Hymenoptera > Formicidae > Pseudomyrmex > Pseudomyrmex gracilis. Next base: position 179,700 of record NW_018020738.1, read on the forward strand.
CGGACGGTCAGATTTAAAAAGAATAGAGAAAAAAAAACTATCGACGAAATATGATTTTCTGTCAGTATTTTGCGAAAGTCCCGCAGATGAGTGAATATCTGCAAATCGACGACTCAAAAAACACTGCGCGCGCTCGGAATGATTTCGTAATGCACTCCCGCGTGCAAACACACGCCCATACATTTCCAGAAAATTAGATTAATTGGACAATTCAATTATTACACCGTGAACGCTCGAAAATTAAATGCCGTGCTTGATATTCCGTTGCTTTGCCGGTGAAGCACGCGCTTTCGGATGTACATAATCATGCGGTTTTACAGATGACTAATTCAATTGTAATTTTAGAATCATTTGTTGGTACGAGGCGGCCGCGTACACGAATAGAGTATTGCAATGTTAATTGGCCGTGTCGAGATTCATCGTGCGGTTTCGAGTGACTACACTTGGAAATCGCGCGCATTAAATCGTAGTCACGGTCGTCGTCGTCGTCGTCGTCGTCGTCGGGGAAAATACGAGACGGAATTGACACACGGGCGCTCTTTAAGAGAGGATCTGAAAGGCAAATTTAATAGCACGAGAAGAGCTAATGAATAAAAAACGATTGAATGATATAAAACGTGGAAACGTGGCTCTCGAGTCGGCCCCGCGCTGCCGACGATACAATTTGAAAAAGACGGATTAAAGAATCACCGAAGCATAAAAACGACCGCGAGAGAAAAGAACGGGAGAGAGAGGGGGAGGGGAAGTGATTGCGAAAGTGAGGGTGGATTTTCATTTGGTGCGCGGATGCAAGTGCGCGCGATTTTCTCGAAAATATGTTTTTCAAATACCAACAAAATGTACACGCTTCGGCAAGCAGATAGCGCAGGCGGTCGATTCACGCTTCACTCGAGCGTGTAAAATGGGACAAAAAAAAAAAAAAAAAAAAAAGAACGATTTTGTTTCACGGGGAAGAGAAATAGAGAATGAAATTTGTCGAATATGCACACAGCGCGTGTTTTCTCGTCAAAATCTTGCGTGTCAATTTTTCATACTTAATGACCCAATGTTTAAACGAGAAAGCGTCATCTAACGCCAATTTACATATTTTTTTTTTAATTTGAAAAAAATTGCAACGTACGGTCCCACATGTTTGCGTGTCGGCGAGTATAAGTTGATTCGCATCGACGAGATACTCACTCGGATCTTTGACCGCTGTGATGACGAGGCGGAAGCCGTTCATATTGGTGCCCCAGGCGTCGGTGACGTATCTCAACGTCACGAAGTTGGTGCGCGTATAAATCGCGCCCACGGTCTGCTTCGTGTTTCTGCAAGATAGGTCCGCCTGGAAACAAAAGAAAATTGCGTTCGTCGAGCGTGTGTATGTGCCACTTGAAAGAGAGAGAGAGAAAGAGCGAGAGGAAGCAGAGAAAGAGAGAGAGAGAGAAGAGAGGAAGTTTGGATGGTTTTTTGCGGACGCTTGTGCTAACGATGCAAATGTCACGTGCGCGCGATATCGAGCGAACGTACATATATGTATATACATATATACAGAGGGAGCGAACGCGCGCTTGATTTACGCGGATAGTTTTTATATCGCCGCGAACTAAAAGTCTTCGGAATCGATGCTGTTCGAGGGAACGTCACGGGAGACTTTGATTTATATTGTTACGCATCTGCGAGTAAAAAAGTGTATTCAACACGCAAACTTCGTGTACCTGTTTTAATCCTAAAAAGATAGACAGGTTTTTCTCGTTTGACTTTTTTTGTTTACGTTCAAGTACATATTTTTTGTTTTTTTTTGTTCAAATATTTTTTATTTTATTTTATTTTTTCGCAACCGGCGACGATGAAAAGATCGCGGTTTTTTTTGTCAGAAATGACAAACGACGGGATCCACACACAGCTTTTAAAAAGAGCCGAACAAGCGTCAGAAAACGTCGTTTCCCGGTAATGACCGAGCGGGATTTTTTGATAAAGCGACCTTTCGTACTCGGAGTGAGAGATTTGTTCTTTTTTTTTTTGTTTTTCGGGTTTTTTTTTGGTAAGAAGCTTATATCGAAACACATTTGTAAATCAGCATTAAAGCACGACTTGACGCGAAACAAAAATGACGCGACCGAGTGGATAATCCTGAAATACGAGTTGCGGCAATATCAATTCGAGCAGCAGCAACGGCACACCGTGGTCGGACGGGCACAAGAAATTTATTCGTAGATTTACACTGCGGTATCTCGTTCGTTTGCCTCGAGACACGTAACACTTGTTGCACCTCCGCGCGCAACCAAACGCGCAAGAAACCGAAAACAAACGGTTGCATCGTCGTGAGAAGATAAAAAAAAAAAAATAAAAAAATAAAACAAAAAAAAAACAGGCGCGGTCGAACGCGCTACCACGTATCGAGTGTTTCGCGTGGCGGTAACTTTCGTTCGGAAACTGCATGTGTACAAATATCGGTGCACCGCGCACAATGTTGTCATACTTTTATGCGCACAGTCAATAAAAGAAAGAAATAAAAATCAAACCGAGAAAAATTGGATGTGAAACATTATTTACCAGATCAGTGACTGAGAAAATAATTCGCAAACTCGATATTTTTTTTTTTTTTTTTACACGATTGCGCTTTATTTGAATGCCGAAAGTGAAGAAGTTTTTGTTCGTTAAAAGGCCGCACAAAACGTGTGCAGTTGCATTTCGCGAGGTTATCGCGCCGCGTGTATCTGGCGTATCTCGCGAAAATCGTAATTTCGCGCGGTGGAAAATTCAGGATGGGAAAAAGAGAAAGTTGTGCGATGATAACAATTTAAATTACATTCCGCGCATGCGCTTCTGCGGAATAAATAACTTTTATTGAAATTTCAACTTTGTTGCGTTCAGCGCTCTGGAATGATAATCCCGCGTTTTGAGTTTACGCGTACGTGTGTATGTAATAAATATTGTTTTCTCTCTCTCTCTCTCTTGATTGTATCGATTTACTTTTGTTATTTCCGAACATTATCGTCACCATTATCGTCTATCATTAGCTGTTTAATAACCGTCTTTATCTCCCGTCCCAATTAGCGCGGACAAGCGGTCGAGTTTTACGGTGGATAATCCGCGTTTAATTATCCTTTCTCGACTCTTATCGTCCTTTCTTTTTCATCATTCGTTTCCTCGCTCGCTTTTACGTCACTTCCTTCTCTCATCTTTTGGACGACAACACAGCATCACATAATTTCTCCGCATCAAGTAAATGAAAATAATTACAAACTTCGAATAATAGCGCAAAGCTTCGAGAACGCGAGACAATCAGTTGGGCCGAGAATTTTCATAAACTTTCTTCCTTATACAAAAAACTAAGAAAGCAAAAATTGTATTGCGTTGTGTGTTTTTATAAAAAAAAAATAATTGAATTTAAGAAAATGTTTGGTAGATATTCAAATAATTGCAGTTTGTCATTTATATTTTTTAATTTTTTTTTTTTTTTTCAGGACTACATCCGCAACCACAGGATCGGACGTTTCGCTTCGGTGAGTAATTGTACATCCAATATTGACGACATCGTACGATACGCATACAGAGTGAGTAATTAAAAACAAATTAATAATATTGAAAAGCGAAAGCGAAACAATGCGACTCTAACAACGTTATTATCCATCTAATGATTTATTAGTTCCCTTACATTTTGCACTTGTGCACATATCCTGTACTGTGTGGGAACTATTGCACACGTTCATCGTTGATTGTTGTGAGTAAATGAAGCTTTCAATATACGTCAATTCATTTCGCCAGCTTCATTGTTATTATATCATTAGCCGCGCGTATTGCGATTATTCAAGCGGACTATATTAAATCGCAACAGCCGTGGCGTTTATTTTTCAAGTGGTCCGGGCGCTACGAGTTTCCGCGAATTTGAATGACACGTTAATGCACTCACTTATCATTACCGCATTATCTATTTTACGAGCGAGTTTTCGATATTTTCCCCAAATTGCCCTCGAAAATTTACAATAAAATAAACCGAATTATCCGCGATAGCACGCACAGTGCTCTCGCTTATTCGTATTATTGGCTTATTCTCGCAGTATCGGCGAGAAATTGCATTTAATTCTCGATTATATGCGATCAGCGATGAAATTCGATTTCGCGACTATCCGTTTCTCTTATCTTTTTGATATCTGTCGCGCGTTTCCCCCGATCGTTGGAAAAATGTATTCCCCGCCAACAATTGCGACGACAAACATCACGGTCTCGAGAATCTAATTGGCGAATCTAAAAGGTCTCTCCATCTGCCGCGTTGAACGGAATAGGTTAGCCTAATTTGCGATTGCATTATTATCGGCAATACAGTAGGCGCATTCACTCACTCACGGGCTTGATCTATAGGGTCTATTTGCGCGCGGCAAATTGTGTACTCTGCCCGGAGTACGAGGATTGCGTCCGCGAACGGCGGTTTAATAACGTGCTCACCGATCGACCGCATGTCAACCGGTCGAGCACTTGTCAATTCCAACGACGAGAGTCATCGATCATGCACGAAACGTAGGGTTAAGTAATCTGCGTTCGAGCGAGCGGACACAGCCCGAACTGTAGAGACGTATAAGCCGGCAGCAACAGCGAGAAGGGTTGCTCTTGTGCAGGCGGAGACTGTGTGTGGAGAGCGCGCGCGTTGCAAAATTACGCCGGCCGATATGCCGTTTATGCGCGCGTTCGGAAACCGATCTCAATTTCGAAAAATCAACAATTAACTTTTGAAGAATCTACGCTCTTCGAAAAAGAAAGAGTCTTTTTTTTTTCTATTCGATATCCATTCTAGTAGAAAAATCGAATCAGTTTCCGAGTCATGAATTTTTTCAACTAAAAATTACTGTTATCGAGGTGACACATCGATCGATTTAATTTTTGCGAGACAAAGTCGCGAACAATTTTCTCGCTCGTTCTCTTTGTGATAAAAGAAGTTGAAATTTCGTATATTCGGCGGGATCAATTCTGTAAAGAGTCCGCAAAAGCGTGAGAAACCAGAGATCGGAAAGATTCGTCTCAAGAGGGTCAATGAATCGAGGCGGGGGCGGGGAAAGAAACGTGCAAAGGGAAAGTCCGGTTTAAGACGAGTTCGGAGATCGCGCGAGAGAGTAGATACATCTTCGGGGAGAGAACGTTTTCTGAATGGTAATGCTGTATGTGATGCGAAACGCGAGCGAATGGGGGCCGTGCCCGTAAGAGGACCACCTAATCTGCATTTACATGGCTTTTCAGCGTATCTCGCGGAGAATGGAACGGGGGAGAAGCCTCGGAGGTGCAATCTCTCTTTCGTCGGCTTTCTCGCCGGCGGAAAGAAGGTCTCTCTTCGTGCGAGTTTACGACAATGCGCGCGCGCGCGCCGTACCACGTCGGTTTCCGTCGAAGAGGTTTCGGAAGGAGAATCGCCGCCGAGAGTGGGTGACCGAGAGAAAGAAAGAAAGAGAGAGAGAGAGAGAGGGAGAAAAAGCCCATTGTCGTGTGTGCAAACAACGGAATCCTCCTTTTGAGGATACGCCGCGGCGACTCCCGGTTTGAAAATCCCGATCGGGAAAACAGCCCCGAGCGCGTAATATTTCGCCGCCGTTGTAAAAGATGCGCGCTACGTAAATAGAGGAAAATATTACGGGAAGAGGTATCGTGTTATAATCCGTGTGAAATTCAATGAGGATTATCGAGCGACGAGATCGCGATTTCGATCTTCGCGAAATAACAGCGAATATTTAAAAAAAAAGTATTTTTCCATTATGAACGCGTCATAACGCCTTATGTAGTAAGGATGAGTGATGAGCACGTTACGAGTCTTGAATATACAGCCCATAACGTGTTACACATTTATACTTACGTAAGCTCGAACATTTTCGTAACGATAGGCAATAATATTATCGATAGCTGAGAAATACTCGTATTTCTGCATTGTGTGTTTATCATAAAATTTGTCACGTTTCCGATAATAGTATTGCACTCCCGTCGGTATAAATTGCACTCGGAGCACATGAGATTTTTTTACGCCCTATATGCAGTTTCTAGGAATACACGCGCGTTTATTATTATTATTTTTTTTTTTTATTGTCAACACGACACGAAATTCGCGTGTAAAAGTCGTTTTATTAAGAAAAAATGTCGTATCATTATTTACTTTGTTATGAAAATTGACTGATACCTGATTTTACTTTGATTCTTCTGTGCAACATGATTTACAGAGTGTGACAATTTATTGCACACATCTCTTTTTATTTACAAGCGACATGAAACATATGACAATAATTCATTTTTATCGTCAAGACTAAAAGAGGTTTTCGTGTTTTACGCGAATTTATTCACGGGATAAATTTTATTCCATCTTGACAAATATTTGCTCGTGCTCTATTTTGAATTGAATCGCCTTTCCTGTGAGAGCTTCAACGAAACCTAGTGTCTATCGATCCGCGAAGCACAACAAAAACGTCATGTTTGTCCTGCAGGTTTTTACGAATGCAGAAAAACGCCAAACGGAAGGACGATATATTATATTTGTATTTCCTTTGAGGTTTTCGAACATACGTGAGATTCGTTTGAGAAATTTTTTGCGTTTCAATTTCCTGTGAATCCCCTTTAAATTCGTTTTTTTGAGCGGCTTTTTTTACAATCTAATATTTGAAGAGAGAGAAATCTCTTTGAAATAATAATAATTGCAAAGAATGATATAGAGTTCGTTTTCTCCCTCTTTTCTTTCACTTCTTTAAAACCAAGTTTTGTCAAGAGACAACTTGGTGCGCTTGAAGAAGAAGAAGAAGAAGAAAAAAAACAAATCTAGTTTTTGTATCTCTTGCGAGTTACTAAATTGAATGCAAGAAACGGACATCTGAGCAACGGGCATTTCAGCGGTAAAAGCTTGCGAAAACCATTACACCGACGGCGGGGAGCGCCTTTTCTTCGTGCGATCACGAATTCCGCCCCCTCGAAATCGCTCGGGCGAACTTGGAAAGCGATGAGATCCAGATGGCTGCTAGTTTCGCAAACTTCGCTGACCAATTTCTCGCGACCGAGAGAAGCGGCAGAAGCAGGGTGAGAAGAGGGGAGGAAGAGGGAGGAACCCCGGGACATTACGCGGACGCTATGGTGGTGACGCTCTTATAATTAATGACCCCATAAACCGGCATTATCGTAACGACGCACCGCGCGCTGTGATATCGATCTCTCTCGTTGGCGAGAGAGTCTAGTGTAGAAGCGTGAAAACACACTTCTGCCCGCCTACTAGTCATAATTAATTAGATAGCAATCAAAATATTATAGTTCACTGAGCGCGAGGATCATCTCCTTTCGAAAACCGTAAATTATTGTAATGAGTGCGGGGAAAACGTGTCCCCTCCCTTCCCCCCCCCCCACACACACCATATTATTATGATTTACAAGAGATTGAACGAGCGTATTTTGTATTAAATGACGCGATTACATGCGAATAAACTTCAGATAAATACTTTCTGTCTCGCTTAATATTCTTTGTGCACGTCATGTCGATCGTATTTATCGTCTTTTTCCTCGGTTGTTTCATTTTAGTGACAATTTTGTGTTTTCGGGATATTAAATATTGCGCAATTTTTGCGAAGAGCAAAAGCGAGAGAGACAGAGAGCAGTTTATGAATAAAGCATACTCTCGAAAATCTTTTATATGCAAATTCTGCATCACGTGTCCGCTAATCGAATATTAATTCTTCCGCTCTATTATCAGTCAATTTTGACAAACGAAAGTTTTTGAAACGCATTTCCATAACACAGAGAAAAAACTTCGTTATATTCTGTGAGATCTCTTGCCGTATAAAAGAATAATTTTAAAAAATTTAATACTCCAGTTAATACTTCCTTCAATTCTTTTTGTTTTTGTTTTCTTTGGTTACCGAAGTATTAAAATTAAACCCTTCTTGTGTTCTCGGTCGTAGATTATTATGTATTTCATTCTCGAAGTTAAATACTACAAATTTTGACGAGCTTTATACACGCGAGAGAAACGCACGCGAAACTTAGTTTCGCGTCGCTTTTCTGTATGTCCGCGAGAAGAAGGGGGAGGGTAAAAGGGTGAGGAGAAAAGAACAGAAGAGGCCGCGGCCGCACGGCGAAAACGTAAAAGTAATTTGTTGGATGAAAGCGCCGAAGTATAACGCGCGAGAGGCAGAGAGAGAAAGAGCAAGACCGGGAGAACTTTTATATTTCAACTTTTAATCCGTCAAAGCGTTCATCAGAGAAAATTTGCGCGAGAAAAAAAATTAATCTGATGAAATGGCTCGGGAGAGAGAGTGTGGACGCGGCTAGAGATAGAGAGAGCGCGCGCGGCTTAATAACGGAATGAAATACTGCCACTTAGGACACAGTTGGATGAAAATAAATACAGGGAGTAGATAGGACGTACGGATAATACGTTTATTATTTCCGAAATGATGTTTCGCAAAGTTTCCATTACAGCGTAGCGTAGCTTCCCCGTTAGTGTGAGAGACGACGGAACGGTAAAGCGACGTCGCCGTAATGCGACTGCCAACGGTACTTTCAACTACGATCGTTGTTGTCGTCGTTGTCGTTGTCGTTGTCGGTGCAATTTTCTAGTGTAGCGGTAAGTGAGGTCGTTTTTTTCTCTTCCCTCTCTGGGGATAATTAACCGTGGAAGGCTCGTAAAATTCTGACGGAACAGACACTCGATAAAAATATATACTTACGCTCGTCGCGAAAGCCGACGAGCGTGAGCAACGCCGGTGTTATTACAACGACGCGCGAATCACCGTCCCCGCGAATTTATCAGACCGATATAGCGGCGCGGAACGTTAAGGCAAGAAAAATGTTTACGGCAACAATATTGCCGTAAGCTCTTTTTTCTCTCTCTCTCTCTCTCTCTCTCTCTCTCTCTCTCTCTCTCTCTTTCTCTCTCGCTCCTGAGTACTTATACAGCTATATACGCACGCCTAGGCTTGAAAAAGTTTTCGTTACAGAGCGGGCAAGCTTTTATTAAAGTTACGGTAATAATCACTTTACTATAAGCTCTTCGTCTGTTAACTTTGCAGATTTTGCGAGCGCGCCGCCCGCGCCTGTGTGTTGGGGGTTGGTCATAAATTTTAAAGTAAAAACCATCGTCCCTCGCGGTTTACGCCGAGTCTTCTTCGAATCTAATTTTCGTGGAGCAACTTTCGACGCAAGAAAATTTCTTTATTACTCACGATCGGAGCGGAGTGAATGTTTTCGCGCGTTTTTTATTTATTCCGCATTTTTTCGTTAAGATAAATTTTATTCGTTAAACGAGAAAAAAAAGCTTCTACTCGTTGTTGCCAAATTGCACGGATTAATCGTCGTAACACGTCCGAGCGTTTGTTTCGAACGATAAGCGTTTCAATTATAATCGCGTGTAATCAGGAACTCGGTATTTACGTAACCCGCGGTTCTCCCGCACCAATACATCAACCTCAGACATCGCTTTCCCGGATTATCGCTATTAAGCATCGCTCCCATAAATACGGTCGTCGCGACACACACGTGCCAGCCCTTCGAGATCTTAATCAAACAAATCGGGAATTACGACGGAGTAAATTAATAACGCCTGTCGCTGCAACATCGTCTCTCCTTCTCTCTGTCTCTCTCCTTCTCTCTCTCTCTCTCGGCATCGCTCGATTGGCCCAACAAGCTTAACAGGAGGCCCGCCATTCGTCTCGCGGGATCGATCGCGGCAACCTCTTGCACGAATACGAACCCGGAGCTCTTATCGAAAGACAAGACGACGTGAAGCGACGGGAGGGAAAAAGATGCCAGCGAAGAGAGACACGAAATCACGAATCACACATATACAAAATGAGAAGAAAACGCTTCTCTGCGCTTTCCGCTAAACTCGCTCGCTCGAGCCAAGGACCCCTGAAAAGCTTTCGGAAAGGAACCTCTTTCCCGGTTTATCATAATTGCATCTCGCGGCGTCCAAGCCCGGGCTTTCTCTCTCGCCTAACGAGCGTGTGCAGGCTGCAGGTAGCGCGCGGTAGCTCCGGGAAATTAGTATCCGGGCTAGTTTATGCGAGGCTACACCGTGTAGTATACAAGCCATGAATTATGGATGCATCGGGAGCCGAGTTCGCCGGGCGCGCGCGCATTTTTTCGCGCTTTCGCCGCAAGCGCGTCGTCGCTTGCACGATTTCGCGGGCGAGTTTTTCACATGCGGAAACAACAATTCTCTCAAGCGCGAGAAAACGTCAGAGTATTATATTTCACTCGCGTTGTTTGTAATAGAAAACAAAAAAGTATCATTCGGAGAAAGTTACTTCGTAAAAATTTCTTTGTGAGAGGAGAAAAGAAATGACGCGCGCGTCCACGCGTCAATTCAATCTCACGCGCGCAACGTTGCGTCTGACCCGTGCTCGTTTGTTCTCCTGGCCCGATGTTTTTCTCTTCGTTACGTTGCTTTTTTTTTTTTTTTTTATGCCACACCAGAAGCGTCGCCGTCGTCGTCTTTCGACGCTAAACAGTCACGACACGGTCGCGCGTCGCGGTTCACCGGGAAATTCTTTCCTTATGCGGGAATTAATTAAATTTCGGCGCAGCCATCCGGTGCGATCCCAGAACCGCTCTCTCTCTCTATCTCTATCTCCATCTCTATCTCTCTCTCCTCGTTCATTCTCTCGCGTTTTACTCTCGAGTCTTCCTCTATCTTTTCGGTGGCTTTTCCGCGCGGTTAATTCGCGCCTCGAGAAGTCCGTGCCAAGACCGAGTGGAAAATGGGCGAGTGTAAACTCCGCTCGACGCTAATACACCGGAGGTTTCGCCCCGCGCAAGGTTTCCGCGCGTTCTATCAGTGAATTATATTACGCGATACTTTGACCGTTGAATGTAGTTCGCAAAGTAGCAACGGAACAATTAAGATGTAATTTGTGTTTTGCCGAAATATCTTATTGTTAGCTCGTTGCGTACAGTTTGCTCACGCGGGATCGCGTTTAAATTTTATCGAGATTCACACAATCGAAGTGCTCTTCGACGAAAGATGAACAGCATCAATATTATCCAAGATACACGCGCGCAATACGGTTCGCGTACGTACATGGCAATGAGTTACGTGTAGTGGAACCGCATCTCGTACAGAAATTTAGCACGACACAATAGGAGGGATTAGTTCCAACGGATCGTGGAACTTCCATTGTTCGAATTCAGTCGAACCCATCTCCGTCAGTGCGCCACGGATTGTACTGACAGTCGGACGATCCATCAGCTAATCAGTTCGCCCGACGTGTTTCTTGGAGTGTGCCCCCGCTTTGCATGCGGGCCACGTCCATGCGGGTACTAAGATCGCTTTTATTCGCAAATGAGACACGGTACGTTAGCGCGGACGTGACGGATGTTTTACGAGAGATATTATTTGCAAAACACATTCCTTATTTATTGTTACGCGAGAACAAAAAATATATTTTACAATCTCCATTAATCTGAAGGAAAATAAATACAAAATATAAACAAAATTTAATTCTCTGTGAACGTTCGCGGAGATTAATGATTGTGGCAGCGCAATTTGTATGAAAATAAACACGCTTTCATTGTTTTTACATAAAAATTAATGACTGCGGCGCGACCGCAAAATATTCAACTCTTTTGTAATTTCCGATATTAAATATCCCGTTACTTGCACTTCAAATTAAAGTTTTCAATTTGAAGTTTGTTGCGAAGCATTTACAGAATGCTATTATTTATTAGGTACGTATCCCGAGAAAGAAAAGTTGTAATTCTCCTCTCGAAGCGTTCATCCGCGCGCAAATATTGATTTTAAGTAACTTTGTTGATAAGGGGGAGGAAGGGGAGACTGATTAAACTTTCATTAGAAAAAAATCGATCACGCGGGGAAGGTGCCGTCGCGTTTTTTCGGACTACATTCTGTAGTTTTTGCATTAACCTGTAAGTAGTCGATAGCGAGTTGATGGACAGCTCTCGACCGTAATACGAATGATGATTTATCGTAGAAGAAACGCGGCGCGTCTCTCCGGCAATAAAATTCTCTACGTGTATCCGCAATATTTCGGATCTTAGAGTTGAGGGATGAAATTTACGCGGGCGCGACCGTGTCGCAAAAGTCAGCGTCGTTGCGTCATGCATTTCCATATTCCCTAACACGAAGAGAAGCGTCGCGAAAATATGGAGATTCATACGCGTATACGAAATATGCTCACCAGGACGATGTACATATTTCTGGGGAGTTTGTATAGCACACAGCGAGAGGAAAGGGCAAGAGGGAGGGAGAACGATTTCCACCGACGTAACTTTCCTCTCGTGGGAAATAGTTATCTTCGGCAAGTATAAAATAAGAAAATCCACCTAGCCTGTGCGCAGACGAAGGAGAACCACAAACTCGAATTCGAGCAAATTATTTCCGAGCGACGTAAAGGAGAGAAGACAACTAATTTAATGTTGAAGCGAGGTATTTGTTTATCGAAGTAGATTGCGAAGTTTTTATATAAAAATTTATTAATATTTTATTATATTATATATGTTAAAATTTTATATATATAGATGTATAACAAATATTTATATAAGCATACACATACAAATATATAACAGTCTGTGTGTTATATTCTGTGTAAACGCACATATTCCGGAGAGTCCGCGCGCCGCGAAACGGAGACTTCGCGGCCGCAACGCGATAAATCGCGGTCTGAAACAAAAGCCGCGCGCACGCAATGTCGCGGCGGCAACGGCGGCGGCGGCGGCGGC
>NW_018020738.1:192381-204562 GCF_002006095.1 Pseudomyrmex gracilis
GGCGCCGCGCGCGACAGCTCGACGCAAAGTGTCAACGTGGTGAAACCACTTAGAACTTCAAATGAGAAATGAGTAAACGTACTGTGTAAATTGGGATTCTCTGCTGCTCTAGAATCTGCGCAGACACGATGTTATCCGATTGAGTCGCAGCAGCGCTCAAATCGATTGTTGTTACGTACATAGCGCCAGTGTGCACGAAGAACATCCGATGACAAACGCGCGTTAAAACGCGTTTATATTTGCGATAATCGCTAAATTATCCGCTGAATTGTTCCGTCGCGTGTAACACCGCGTACCGAAAAACAGCATAATTTCGCACTGTAATGACGCTTTCAATATTCATATTGCCGCGTGTTCGATGAGTACATACATGTAGTACGTAATTATGATATGTGGGCGATTATATAGAGATTATGGTGTACATGGACGATTATATTATCATCTAGGAAATGTAGAACTCTATGGACGTAGGTATAAACGGATGAATTAGGATAGCGGTATATCTCCCACCAGAAAAAGCGTGCGTAAATAATTACAATCGATTCTTTTATTTTTTATCTCGACGTTGATTAGACGTTTCTCGATTCATGTTATACGAATCAAGAGGCACGGTACTGCTTCGCGCCGTTCAAGCGCGACTTCGTTGCGCGTGTCTTTAAAAATTAAAATAAAGTCATGTGACAGTGAGGAGAGGAAAAAACACGTGACTAAAGTCACATGATTGTACTTTAGTCACGTGTTTTTCAAAACGTGACTAAAGTAAACTCACGTGACAGAGAGGAGTGGAAAAACAATACGTAAGTAAAGTCACGTGATTTTACTTTAGTCAGGTTTTTAATGACACGTGACTAAAATACAGTCACGTGATTTTAGTCACGTGTTGGTTTTCCCCTTTTTCCTCTCGCTATTTTTTTATTTTGATTTTCATGTGTTGTTTCTGACATCTCTCTAATATGTATTATATGGTTTGTAAGACGTATACATATATACTAACTGTCATTGCGGTGACAGGTGTTGTGTTCACTGACACTACACGTTAAAATAAAAACAACAATGACGCGCGCGTAGCGCGCGTCTGTGTTTTGCTAGTAAAATATATAAATAATATACATATGTATTACGCGTGCGTAATAATAAAAAGCAATGTAATATATGTTTGCCACATATTAGTTTATTAAATTAAAAACATTTGTACATCGAGAAAGAGAGAGAAGGAAAAACACTGAAAAAAAAGACTCGCTGAAGAGCAGCAGGAAGATTAGTTACTACATCAACAAGAAAAATTTGCTAGATCTGTTGACAAATTTTTCTTGCCACTATATGATAGCAAAACTTTATTCCCGTGAGTGTGTGTGTAACACGGCACGGTTTATAAGAAAGTTAAAAGCGAAAAAGGTCGAAGATAACGAGAGTTTTGTTTATGGAGATAACGAGCATAACCATTAGAGATATTGCGGTCGATCGAGCGTAATATTGTCAACATACTAATATTAATATATAATTTGGTTTTTTTTATACATTTACACGTTATTGTTTTTATTATACAATTTTGAGTGAGAATAACAAAGATAATGATCGTATTATCACAGTTTCGAGAAAAGCGTTAAGGAAGTGGGAAAGACGGATGGTTTGTGACATCGCACTCGGTGTCTGGTAATTGTTGACAGGTTGGCACCGGTGGCACCTCGCAGACACATTTGACGCACACGGAGCTGTAATCGGTAGCTTGATTCAATTCTTCGCCACGGTGCATAGTCATGTTGCCGAAGTGACAAACATTTTTATCTAAAAACAAATAATAAATTTTAAATTAAACGAATTATGTAACTTTTGCGCATTGCAAAACACATTTGCAAATCAAAACACGATTAAATATTTGTGAAGATATCTTCAAGAAAGAGAGAGAGAGAGAGAGAGAGAGAGAGAGAGAGAGAGAGAGAGAGAGAGAGAGAGAGATGTGTGTGACAAATATTTTCGAAGATCGAATGTTTACATAACTCATTAAGGTTATCAATAGCGCGTTAACTAATAGATATGACACAATTTCAGCTGCGCTTTGTAGAAATCAAATCAATGACTAAATTAATTATCACTTTATAGGATTGCGGCAGACATTGGTTCGAGTGTTGCTCTCTTTCTCTCCTCTTTCTCTCTAGCTTGCAATTAACTCTCATTATGTGCCATTCAAAGCGTAGTCGTAATTAGCATCGCTGAATGTTCGAACGCATATCCGCATTTATATCTCAAATTAAACGTGTTCGCTCTTCTCTGTCTAAATTAAATCGTAAATAACTAAATGAATGTACGTATATATATATATCAGTATATCCCATAGAAAGTGATCGAAAGTATTGAAAAGATTTGAGTAAAAAGATCGACAAACAGCTATTGAATTCAATAAAGAACTCAGTCGGTTAAAAAGAAAGGAATTAATTCGAAAGAAATTAAGTCATTAATTAAATTAAAAACGTTACCGGAAGCTTCGCCAGATTTCAAATCGTGGTTGGCGTGAATAACTTTGTCGTTGTTGTTTTCTGAAAAGGAAAATAAACGGAAAGACAAAATATTGGCGAAGACGACGAACTATTCGCGCGAAACGCGATTATTTCAAAAACTCACGACATCGCGAAGATACGCCGCAACCAGTTTGCGGCGACTGACCGGGATAATAAACCGGCGCGCACTTGCTGAAAATGTCGCTAGCGTGACGGAAATCCGGACTGCAATACGGACGTTTCGGTCTCACGCAGAAAGGTTCGACATTTTTTCCTGAAAAAAAAAAAAAGAAACGTGTTTGTATATTTGTATATTTGACGTAAACAAAATAAATAATAATAAAAAGTGGCCGATACGTCAAAATGTTCGAAGCAACGTATGTGCGCATTCGAAGTTAAACACGTCTTTACCTTCGTAACCGGGTTGGCATATACAGTTCAGTTCCGGATCGCTCTTCACAGAAAAGTATTCTCCGTCCTTATAAATTGTTCCGTCTACTTCGCAGGTGGCTCTGTCTTCGGGTTTTTCCGCTAAAAGGTACAATTAACTTCGTGCAATTACTTCCTAGTGTGGGATAAAAGATATTGAAAAAAAAAAAAAAAAACATTAATCTATACTTACGACATATTTCCTCATAAGCGCAACATTCCGTCAGAGAGTGCCTTATGTAGCATTCTTCCTTGAGACCGAATCCGTTGAAACAATCGACCACGGCGCAAGTGAACGTAGCGCTGTCCGGCGAAATTGCGTGGTTCAAAAAACGAAAGAATTAAAACAATTCTCGCGAGTTGATCTCGACAATCGAATGATAAACTTATTAAAAAAAAAAAAAAGTTCGATGTTAACACGTGCGCGCTTACATGTCGTTGTATCCGCGATTGCAGAAGCATCCCATGTCACAGGGATTCGCATCTTCGTCTTTGAGTTTCTCGCCAATCTCGTACGTTTTGCCGTTGACGTAACACTTGTCCTTAGATCGTTCGTACAGATGATCGCAATTGTATCTCGTCGCGCAGCAATCATTTTCTTTTTCGTACACCGGTTTGCAGCCGAGCGCCTTGTAATACGCCAACGGGCCCGGGCATTTTGTTTTGTCGCACGCTTCTTCGCAATAAGGAACCAAAAAAAAAAGCGATTGATAAGTTAATTCGATCCCAGTCGAAATAAATATTTAAAGTCCAAATAAATCAGCGCTTCTTGTCGTCGGAATTTAAAAGCGTGGTTTTTTACGTAACAAACGAGTAACTCCAGGTAAGCGACGCGTGCGAGAGGCGGAATTATTCATGAGAAGCGCCAATAAAGGAGAGAGAGTTCGGTACAAATTAAAGAAAAAAAAAAGAACAAAAAACTAATTATTCTTCGAGCTAATTTTGTCATTATTTCGCACGAACCGGCTAATGCGCGCAAATTAAGTTGAAATATTCGAATCGTCATCATTATCATCATCATTTTATTACCGAATTAACCAGTCGCGCGTGTTTCTTGTTCGTTTTCTTCGATTCTCCGTTCGCGAATAATTGTTTTATCCGTCCTTCGTCGACACTCACCTTGGTCGACCGCGACCGTGACAGCGACGAGCGCCACACAGGCGTACATCCAAATGAGAGAACGTGAGCCGCGAAGCGTCATGATCAACGTGTGAAAGAAAACTTCGCTGGTCTTAGTGTCCGCGCTGCGTCATTTATAGTTGGACACCGTGACCGTCTATCCTGGAAGGGATCCGAGAGCGAGAGAGAAAGAAAGAAAGAGAACGCGAGACTGGCGAACAACAGAGACGGAGTATTGAACGTCATTTTCGGGGGGAAGGGGAATAATGTGCGTACGCGTTCCATCGCGTACACGCGAGAGAAACAAGAAGAGGAGAGTGAAAGAGAATGTTTCTGGGAGATGGAAGAGTGTGTCGTCGAATATGCGCGCGCACCTTTGACAGTCGAAGTCAATTAAGCGGGAGACTCGTGAAGAGAGACGAAGAAACATTTTAATGAACAATAAAAAAAAAAAAAAAAGAAACAGCGTGGATAATAAATAAAGAATCAAAATAATACTGACTAAACTTTGTCAAGAGAGAATATATTACTTTATTTAAAAATCGTACTTGTACCATATGATATTATGTACATCATTTGGTGTTCGAAGTGTTCGATGTTCAACGATGGGAATAGAGTTAGACAGAGAAAACTCAGGTAACTTCGTTAACCTGTCTGCGTTGCCGAACTGTCTCGCTCGACCCGCGCATTCCTGACTTCTTTATCTGTGTCAATGTGCCGGGATAGACTTCAAGCTTTGCTTGAATGTGTCAGTGTGTCTGTTACGTACTACCACTAATCCCTTCGCTCAGGATGTAATCCACGTAATTGCATTCTTTGGGCGGTAAATGTTGGCAGGTAGGAATCGGCGGCACTTCGCATACGCACTTAATGCAGAAATATTGCAAGCTCTGGCTAATCTCGTCGCCAAGATGCATCGTCAGGTTGCCAAACAAACACACGTTCTCCTCTGAAACAATCGAAGTTCAGGAATTGTCGACGAGTAACACTCGTTTTTTTTTATTCAATTTTCTTAATTCGCGCGCAAAAAAATGCGTGAGGAATTCAAGCTTTGTTCTCGAAAATAAACGTACCGTCCAGAACTTCTCCAGATTTTAAATCGTGCTTGTGAATGACAGTGTCGTTTTCTTCTTCTGTAAAATTCATTAAATTCGTTAATCGGTAACGCGTTAAAAATGTGTAACGCGAATAAATAATGCTCGAAATTGCTTTCGTAAACTCACGGCATCTCGTAATCAAGCTGCAGCTGGTTTGGGGCGGTTGATCGTTATAAAATATAGGAGCGCAATTTTCATGAATAACGTTGGAATAGTAAAATCCGGGACTGCAATACGGACGATTATGCTTGTAGCAGAAAGGTTCGACGTTTTCGCCTGAAAACGCAAACTTTTTGATCGGAATCAAGACGATAAGATTTAAAAAAAAAAAAAACGGTGAAAGTGTATTTTAAAGTGAATATAATGTGGAAACAATCGAATACACAAAAAAACAATTAAACGGTACTGTCCGCGTACCTTCGTAACCTGGTCGGCAAACGCACGTCTTATCCGTTTCATTCTTTACATCGAAATATTCGCCATCCTTATACGTAATTCCGTCTACAACGCAAGTAGCTCGTTTCTCAAGATTGTCGACTAAAAACAAAATTATTCTATAAACACAAATATCTAAGTTTTAATTTTTTTCTTAATTCAATTGTTAGAGAAAAAAATGCGCTTACGACAAACTTTTTCATTTCCACCGCAACATAGTGACGGATTGGGTCGTCGGAAACAATTAGGTTCTAAAGGTGCGAAAGCGCAATCAGTGCCGGCACAGATGAACGACGCGCTAAACAGATTTAATTTTTTTTTTTTTTTTTTTTTTAATAAAATTACAATCAATGATTTTCAACAAGAGATCGGCGCACAAAATAAATATTCGATATTTTTCTTTCAGCTTCAAGTAGTTTGTTTAAAACTTGAGTTTCTGATTACCAAAAATATGCACACGCGTATCTCAAACATTGCTTTTATGCGGGAAATCGCGTCAAATAGTCGTCAAAAATTCGCGTTGAACAATATTATATTTTCTACTAATACAAAGAAATCTCGCGCACGACATGAATTACATCTGCACACATCTGTGCGCGCGTATGTACATGACATATGTTACCATACGACAGAATAATCCCGAACTGTCGACGCGTATGGGAAAAATGTGACGTAATTTGAATAACGTGACGTCGTACATGAATCTTTCATAATATCGAAAGAAAATGCGCCGAACGCGGGCTGATGGCCGCGTATATTAAATATTCATGATTGCCGTGTGTAAAATCGCGCGAAAAACAACACGGAAATAATACACGAACGGGATGATGGTTTTACACCGCGGGTAAAACCCGGAGTTTGTTTTCATAATAGGTGGTGGTTCTCTCGCATTTTCGTTTTCTTCTGTTCTCTTTTTTTTTTCTCTTTCTTTCGCGAGTTTAACATCATCGCGAGTATTTAGCGAACATTGTTATTGTGCACTGGTACGTGTTTTGCAAATTCATGTAAACTTACATTCCGTTGTATTCTTGGCAGGCGCAGTCGAAATCGCAAGGATTCGAGTCCTCGGGCTTGAGCTTCTCGCCTACGTCGTATTCCTTACCGTTGACGTAACATTTGTTCTTAGCTTGCGCTCTCACGCGGTCGCAGTTGTACTTTATCGGGCAGCAATCGTTCTCTATGTCGTACACCGGCTCACAACCTAGCACTCTGTAATACTCCAACGGACCCCGACATTTCGTCTTGTCGCACTCATCTTCGCGAAAGAATCACACATAAATCAATGTAAAAATGTCGTAAAATTCGAAAGTTTCGATTTTTACATCCTTTGTTCGGTTTCGAATGTGTCTAGTCTGCGCGATTAGCAGCGTGTCTTTTTTGCTTAATAAAAAGTCGTTTCCTTTTATTTATAGATTTTAATAACCTCGCTTGAAAACAAATAAATGACAAGTGGAGTCACAGGATAAAATTAAATATTCGCAAACTTACCTGTGCCGACGTCAATAGCGACCGCCGCGATAGCGACGACGAACGCCAGGTAGACGGGTATCCGAAGAGAGCGACGAAGTGACATAATCGAGCGCTCGTACAACTTCTATCGAGCTTAGCATCCGCGTTGCACTATTTATACGATCGTGATTGGTGATTCGGAGATAATAATCTCGAGAGAATATACCAATCAAAAGTGAAGATTGCTGTGCAAACGTGAGAGAAAGAAAACTCACGGGAGAGCACGTGAGTGTATGCGAACAAAAGAAACAATGAGATAAGCGGCCGAGTAAGAGATAAAATATGCTGCGCGTATCGTGAAATCGCGCGCGAATGAATTGAGAGAAAGAAAAAGCGCACGCGCGTTGAGGACGAGGCGACGAATCAATGATTAATTAAAAAAACGCAAAGGTGCAAGTTCAATCGAGTTATCGCAAAAAATATCTGGATGATGTTTTAATTTTGTTTAAGCGTAATGATGTCCGCGCAAAACGGCGAGTTTCAAAATTGAACGATCCTTTTTACGGGGCGGCGTGTAATTGCGCGTTAAAAGATTGAATCAAAAAACAAACTTCGAGCGGCAGTTGTATATAATATAATATATGCACAATAGCATACATAATATCCCGTATGTTAGGAATTAATTAACTCTGCGGCGAGGGAATAAATTATCTTGCAGTTACCTGTAGACAAACAAACCCCCTAGTTTAGCTATTCGCTCAAGGATAGCTCCTGCAAATTGCGGTTTTACGTTTAAATTTTCAGTTATACGAGATTTCTCTACAAATTTTACGGTGTAAATTTCCGTTCCTCTTTTGTACAAAACGTTTCCACGAACGAAGTGACACAAGTTTTCGTTTTTCGGCAAACTCATCAATCCGTTGATTACCATCTTCGTCGATTTCAGACAAGTACAAACTACCTTGCGTAAGAGGTGTTATTACTGGTTAATTTTCCGTTGAATCAACAATGTCGGTGGCGTACAATCAGACACCTTCGGGGATTCGACGCGCGCACGAGTGTGCGCGCGCGAGAAGTACGTAGAATATTCTAACTCGTTGATAGTTACAAAAGGCAATTCTCAAGGCAAACTGCTCGATCGATATCATCCTCACGTATAGAGTAGATATTCATCGGTCACACACAGGAAATAATTTCTCGACGAGACGAACATTCGAACGAGCTCTTCGTCTAATGAAAATGCTCAAGTGATAGACTAATGGTGTGATAAAAAAAAAAACAATTAGAAAACTTATATGTACAATTCCATCGATATATGTGTACACATATATCGATGGAAAGATAAAGTTTAATTTCTGTTTTAAACACGCAAACCGGAATTTACAGAAATATTCCGCGTAATCCGTTTGTGTGCACAGCACACACACACACACACACACACATTCTCAGAAAACAAATAATTTATTTCTCACACACACATAACAGATTACAATGAAGCTGTGCACATGTCGCGGTTACATAAGTTTCATAATTAATTCTTCGAGTTAGGAGTGAGCATTCGCGTATGTATATTATTCAATGGAATCACGAATAATTCAAAAACAATATATGTAAAATTAATTTTCCAAATATTCTCAATTTATTGCTAATTTATTTTTAGTATTTCACGTTGTATATTTTGAGACAATTATATGTTCGAACGTAATAAGTATTTGCGAGCTGTGAAATTTCGCGACATTGGCAACATCGAAGAGTAAACATGTTGACGTATCGCACTCGCTGATCTTCCTTTCGTCAAGATAATCAATCGCAAAGGAACGTGCGAAATTAAAAAAACATGCGAACCCCATTATGGCCGAAATACTTGTTTTTTATCGATAACATCGTTTCGAATATCGTCTTAGCAACGAAACACTTTCCGAATCGTAAACGGAGAGTGTTGAATAATTTTTCAAGTCACAGATCGATTGTCCAGAATTTGAAGAAAGAATCGATCGCGCGCGCGAGAGATGCGTTCGCCAATTCGGATTTCAGGAGCAGCATCGTTCTGGAACGCAACGTTATTAATCGCGTTATCGCGTCGTTCGTGTACAACGCATAAATCACCGGGCGGTTAGAGCAGTCGTAAGAACCAGCTCATAACTGCGAATTTACTACACGCGTTACCCGGCCGACCGGCAGGTATACGCCGCCGCGGCCTGGCCACAGTACGTTACACGTTCCCTCTTCTACAAAAAAAATGATACAAAACTAAAAAAACTTGGCGCAGCTGCACTCTGTCTTTAGTTTTCGGTGTATCAATCATTGCTATACGTGAGAAATTTGCAGGTAACAGACATCACATTTATTTTGGGATGTTCCAATAACTTTATTTTGATCACTTGTACAAATTACAACTTATGTACGTTGTGTAAGACACGTGCACATTTACTAGAAATAGATTGAAAAACTCTTTGGTACTATATTGTCACTTAATATGTCTTACATAATAAGACATATTGAAAAACTCTTTGGTACTATATTGTCACTTAATATGTCTTACATAATAAACATAGCACTTTGGTGAACAAAAATAACATTTGAATGGTATGTGACCTAAGAATGGCAACCTGTTACATATTTGATCATATATTTCCCATACAGTCTTTACAAACACACGTCCACAACGTGCAGGATCAAATAATAGCTCGAAAGTTTTTATATCAGAATGGAAGCAAGGCATCCGGCATATACAGCAAAATTTGCTATTGTCTAAGTATCTGGCCAATTTAGGCGGTAAATTATTGTATGGTATCCTGCAAAACAATAAATTTATTCTCATTTTATAAATGTTAAATTAGTAACTGTGTGTGTATAAAATAACATAATCAACTAATAAAATATACAACACCTGTATTTTTTCACTGTTTTAGCTGCTAAATCCATCAGGCTCATCACTTTTGGAGTAGGTGATATATACTCATCAACCCGAAAATCTATATAAGAATCGTTTTCAGGAAACAAAAGTTCCAATTCCATCCCCCTCATACTCCCTGGTAAATATAACAGAGGGTTTCCCACCACATTCAACGATGCTAAATGTTGCAAAGTTCCAATAATTTGCGGCAATTTTGTTAACAAATTTTCGGAAACGTCTAAGCATATTAAACTTTGTAGCTTTCCAATTTGCAGTGGCAATTCAGTGAGCTAAATGACAATAATAAATAAAAATGAATAATGAATTAGTCACTCACTAATAATAAAAAACAATAAAATTGTGTTTCACATGAAACTATCAGTTGTATGCGCCATCTTATAGTTATAATGTAACACAACTTACATTATTGTTATCTATGTGTAATTCTTTCAGGCTCTGCGAAATAGCAGTTTGCTCCATCCATTCCCATTTAGCGATTTCTAAACAAGTGTTTCCAAGGCAATTGTGTGATAATAACAGCTTATTAAGATGTGGCACAGTACCTAACTCCTTTGGCAGAAACGAGATCTGATTGTTTGTTAGGATAAGTTCTCGTAGAGTATGGAAAGTAGGAGTACTTAAGAGTACTTGGGGATGAAATTCCGTTATGTTGGATTTGCGTAAATTAAGTGTTTCGGTTGTTCTAGGAAAACTTTCTATAGATGAATATTTTCTTTTTTTTCCGACAGTTTCTGTGGTGAGTTCTGATGTAAAGTTGTCAATTTCTATAGATGACAGTATTTTGTGAAATGTATACCAAAATCCTTTAGACATCATCTCCACAAGATCAGAAAATCGTTTAAGAGAATCCTCATCAGTAGTGGAAATTTTAAGACCGTGAGATGGATTTTTAAAACATATTTTAAAAGTCATATGCGCTCTTGACAATGAACTATCACTTATCGAGGTGATAAACAGTAAGTTTTTGTTAAAGTCATAAAGATCTTTTGTTCTGATCTGTAAAAGAAACTTGCTTGTTTAATTGGTAAATAAGTAGAACCAATTCTGACAATAATGTTTAAAGGAAAAAAGACACAAGCACTTAAAATTCTGGTTTAGAATTATTTAGTAATTACTCGTATGTATTAGATAAATGCAAAAAGTTGTGATCAATTTATCATTAGTTTTAATGATAAATCAGTCATGAACTTTGTATTCATAACGCGTAAATTAATTGATTAATGAGAGCCTAAGTTGAATGTTCCCCCCTCCCCGTGCGGAATTAATATATATATAATTTTATAGTTCTTTGTTTAAAGAGAGTTTACACGTAAGTGTTGAATTGAAATTGAAATTCGTAAGTTCATATAGGATGCTGGATTTGCATCACGTATATGAGAAATGCCTGTTTACATTGAAACATTTATAAAATTAAAAACATTGAAAAACACAAATCTTCGAACGTTACCGCATGAGAAATACGAATAATAATAATAATTAAGAACGCGACACACATTCGAATAAACAAAATAATCCGCGGCATTCACACACGAATAAAATACGATATAAAGTTCACGACACGCACATTTGAAACATAAAGGGCCCACAAGAAAAAGACAAAAAGGGTAAAAACATTATAAAAATTATCAATGAATAAAACAATTACATAAGGTCCGACGATAAATTACACGACATTCACAATCAGAAGAACAAACACAAAATAAATAAACTACTTAATAGTAAATCAGACATAAACTTTGTACTTATCTAACAGGTAAAATTACTCCGATAGGAAAACATTTATAGAAGTATGTGATAAAATCTTGCATGAAAATTGTGATTCGCAATTATTTAGATATATTTTAAGAAATAGTTGAAAAATATTGATCTTTTATAAAATATTTGTAACACTGTTTGCAAAATTAAGTTCCAAATACTATTTTGGCAAAACACTAACGATATGGCGAATCATCTCAGCAGCATAGTTGCAAAATTAAATTTCAAAAAGAATTGTTCAATAATTGAGATAAATTTCAGCTATGTGATGTTTAAAATAATGTAATGTACAAATATTTTTTTTATTACATATAATAAAAGAGTAATTATTTAATAAATTAATCCAATCAGCGCCGACCTTTAGCCGAACGCACGTCAGTGAACCACACGCCTGATATGCGTGAGCGCTTCGCGCGGCACGTTCTTTAAGTGCTGAAAAAAGCACACTACATAAATACACAGTTTGTCCGGAAAGTTCCCGGACT